>NW_025721441.1:0-62100 GCF_922984935.1 Meles meles
CTGGAGCAAATAATCCTAAAATTTGTATGGAATCAGAAGAGACCCCGAATTGCTAAGGCAATGTTGAAAAACAAAAACAAAACTGGCGGCATCACGTTACCCCGATTTTTAAGCTTTACTACAAAGCTGCGATCACCAAGACCCTGGCATAAAAACCACCTGGCATAAAAACAGACACATAGACCAGTGGAACAGAGTGGAGAGCCCCAGATATGGACCCTCAACTCCACGGTGAAATAATGTTCGACAAAACAGGAAAAAATATTCAATGGAAAAAAAGACAGTCTCTTCAAATCAATGGTGCTGGGAAAACTGGACAGCTATATGTAGAATAATGAAACTCAACCATTCTCTTACACTCGAAATGGATAAAAGACCTCATCATGAGACAGGAATCCATCAGAATCCTAGAGGAGAACATAGGCAGTAACCTCTTCGATATCAGCCACAGCAACTTCTTTCAAGATATGTCTCCAAAGGCCAAGGAAACAAAAGCGAAAATAAACTTTTGGCACTTCATCAAGATCAAAAGCTTCTGCACAGCAAAGGAAACAGTCCACCAAACAAAAAGGCAACCCACGGAATGGGAGAAGATATTTGCAAATGACAGTACAGACAAAAGGTTGATATCCAGGATCTATAAAGAACTTCTCAAACTCAACACACACAAAACAGAGAATCATATCCAAAAATGGGCAGAAGATATGAACAGACACTTCTCCAACGAAGACATACAAATGGCTATCAGACACATGAAAAAATGTTCATCATCACTAGCCATCAGGGAGATTCAAATGAAAACCACATTGAGATACCACCTGACACCAGTTAGAATGGCCAAAATGAGCAAGACAGGAAACAACGTGTGTTGGAGAGGATGTGGAGAAAGGGGAACCCTCTTACACTGTTGGTGGGAATGCAAGTTGGTGCAGCCACTTTGGAGAACAGTGTGGAGATTCCTCCAGAAATTAAGAATAGAGCTTCCCTATGACCCTGCAATTGCACTGCTGGGTATTTACCCCAAAGATACAGATGGAGTGAAAAGAAGGGCCATCTGTACCCCAATGCTTATTGTAGCAATGGCTATGCTCACCAAACTGTGGAAAGAACCAAGATGCCCTTCAACGGATGAATGGATAAGGAAGATGTGGTACATATACGCAATGGAGTATTATGCCTCCATCAGAAAGGATGAATACCCAACTTTTGTAGCAACATGGACGGGACTGGAAGAAATTATGCTGAGCGAAATAAGTCAAGCAGAGAGAGAGTCATGTATCATATGGTCTCCCTTATTTGTGGAGCATAGCAAATAACACGGAGGACATAGGGAGATGGAGAGGAGAGGGAGTTGAGAGAAACTGGAAGGGGAGATGAACCATGAGAGACTATGGACTCTGAAAAACAACCAGAGGGTTTTGGAGGGGCAGGGTGGGGTGGGAGTTTGAGGAATCAGGTGGTGGTTAATAGGGAGGGCACGTACTGCATGGAGCACTGGGTGTGATGCCAAAACAATGAACACTGTTATGCTGTAAATAAACAAATAAAAAAAAAAATGAGTCTATGGAAGGCCCGGCAGTGCCAGTTCACTCCACTGGAGGGAGTGGTGAGCCGTGGTGTGAGATACCCTGGAAGGCATGGCGATGCTGCTTGCCACCACTGGAGGCAGCGGCGAGCTGCCATGGGAAACACACCTGAAGAGGAGTCAGTGCAGCTTGCTGGCTCTGAAGGCAGGGCGGAGGTGCCCGGTGAGAGACCCTGAAACGTGAGGCACTACAGCTTATTTTTACAGGATGGAGTGGTGAGCTGTATAGTCTCTGTTTCTCCAGGCTCAAGGGTGGTGGTAAGAATTGATGGAGCCTGTCCCCCACTCAGCATTGTGCCCTCTTTCCCCAGGTTTGCTGGTAATGTGCTGTCAGGATGGTTCAGGAGGGTCCTCCCAGTTGGGCTCTGGAGCCAGGGGAACCAAACCCGACTCATGGTGCATTTGGAACCGAGGAGCTGAGTGTTTGTTTGGAAAAGTATGTTTGTTTCTCCAAAAAGGACAAGGGCATTGAGCAGCTTGAGAGGGAAGTGAATGACCAGTTAAGAAACAAGCCTGTGTCTCTCCTTCTCCCAGGAATCAGAGCAGATGTGCAGGCTTTAGGTGGGAGACGCCTGCTTATCTGCACCTGACAACCCTTCTTCACTCTGGCTCCATGAGACCTGAAGTTTGGAAGTCAGCGTCTGAGTCAGTCATGCAGCTTGTCCCAGGACGTCAGTGTTCAGAGAAAACAGCAGGCCTGTGGGTGACAATGTCACATCCATGCCAGGATGGCAGGTAAAAATTCCCTTTCACCCCAAATTTCCTGGGCTTTTCTCTTGTCTCCAGTGGAGCTCACAAATGGCACCCTGAACCAGCTGTAAGCAATCTCGTGTGGGTGCCAGAGCTCCTGAGTTTCTCTGCAGGGAGCACCTGGCAGGGATCTCATTTTCTGTTTATTTCTGGCTTACAAAGGTATTTGGAACATCTCTTTCCTAGGAAATCCCTTGGATTCGAAAGGGAAGGTGAGATTGACTTGGTGTGCCTTTTGAACATAGAAAGTATTCCTTCACCGAACAGTGTTTATTCCACTGGGCCTAGACTCTGGTGGAACGGCTGGCATCTAGAGTGAGGTGGCTGTTTGTGGTCAGATAGAGACTTGGATGATGGCTTCTTCTTTGTCCAAGGTGATGTATCCTAATGGATTCGTCTTTGAATCCAAAGAGTTCCAATGAGGGCAGAGGGAAAATTCAAAATGATTCCAAGGAGTCTTGGACAATTTAAAAGGGATGCTTGTCTTCCTAGGTTCACTCAAACGGCTATATATGGTTGGACATGCTGTATTTTCTCTGCAGTTTCATGGGTAGTGAAGTCAGAAGGAGAGTCTTTGGGAATTTCCCTGGATAAAGGCACTCTGTTGGCTTCAAGGGACTTGGTGTCAGGAACCCTGGGCTGAATTTCTGTGGCTGCTTTCCTGATGCTCAGTGAGTCAGGTTTTCCCACAGGTTTTATATTTCCTCCTTAGGAAATTGCTGGCAGGGAATGTTCTGTTTAAAGTGGAACCCTCGGGGGCACCTGTGTGGCTCAGTGGGTTAAGCCACTGCCTTCGGCTCAGGTCATGGTCTCAGGGTCCTGAGATCGAGCCCCGCATTGGGCTCTCTGCTCAGCGGGGAGTCTGCTTCGTCCTCTCTCTCTGCCTGCCTCTCTGCCTACTTGTGACCTCTGTCAAATAAATAAATAAAATCTAAAAAAAAAAAAAAAAACAAAACCCAAAACCGGGACCCTCCTACATTGTTGGTGGGCCTGCGTGTTGTTGCAGCCACTCTTGGAAAGAATACAGTCTGTCCTCCAAAAGCTAAGAACTGAACAACAGTAGGATCCAGCAATTGTCCTCCTAGTTATTTCCCTTAAGGGCACAAAAATGCACATTGAGTGGGGTATAAGCACCGTGATATTTACAGCAGCATTTTCAACCATTGTAAAACAATGGAGGGAGACCAAATGTCCATTCACTGATGAGTGATATATATATATATATATATATATATATATATATATATATCACTCGTATATATCATATGTGTGTGTGTGTGTGTATGTGTATTCATTCTCCCACATCTTCTTAATGGAATAGGATCCAGGTTCAAAAAGGATGAAATCTTACCATCTGCAAGGATGTGGATGGATCTACAGTGGATTTAGCTAAGTAAAATCAGTAAGAAAAGACCAATAGCCTATATCTTGACCTCTATGGAATTTCAGAAAGAAAACAGATGAACATAGTGAGGGGAGAAAGGCCAATGAGGAAACAGACTCTAACCTAGAGCAAAATCGAGGGTTGCTAGGGGGCAGGGGTGTGGGGCGAAGGGTTAAGTGGGTGACAGCTATTAGGGAGAGTACTTGTTGTGATGAGCTCTGGGTGTTCTATGCAGGTGAGGAATCACAAAATCCTACCCCTGAAGGAGAGGAATGAACATTGCATGGAAACGAATTGGAATTGAAGTCAATGAAGAAAAGAAGACCATGTTCTACTTCATGAAGACTGAGGTAAAACTGGAATGACTTTTGCTCTCCTGTTCTGTAGCTGTTCATTATGAAACACTCTGTGGCAGGATACACTAGTTTCCTATTGCATAAGGAGCCCTCAGAAAGTTGCCATGAAAGATTTAGATCTCAGAGCATGTACATGTTCCATTGATATGTTACTTTCAGTTTGCCCAGGTGCAAAGGTAAGTGGAGAGAAATAGGGCTGAAGAGGAAAGGAGGTATTAAGCATTCAAGAGGTAGCCTTCCCCTTTCTCATGAATGCCTGGGCCAGTGTAAATTGGGAAGAAGGAGGGGGGATCCCAGAGCTTTGCCGCAGACAGGGGAGTTCTAGGTCTGCCTAGAGCTGGTGGTGTCCATGAGCAGAGCTGAGCTAGTGGCGTGGCAGGCCCAAACTGCTGGTGTTGAGGTGAGTTCCCCAAGGAGCTGAGTTGAGAATGGGGGTCAGGTGGTGAATCAGGCTCTGGGTTTGTGGCCAGGGGGCTGCAGAATGTGGGGGAGTCCTAATGGGGTCATGCAGGTTTCTCTGGCTCTGAGGGTTCTGCACAGCTCCAAAGGGACAAGTTTCCTGCTGGGTGGCAGGGGGACTCCTACAGTGTGGCTCCAAGTTTACCAATCTAGAGGGCTTGGTGGATAGGCCCCTGGGGAAGGAAGCCTGAAAATGCAACATAGGGTTAAGGGTAATGGGCTGGGCAGGACAGGCCTGATCAGCCTACACAGAGGTGAGATACCCTCAGAATTGAGTTGAGGAAATGCATCCTGCAATGCAGAAGAGTCAGGGTTTGTGGCCAGAGGGACGGCTGATCGTGGGGGTGGCTTTAGAGGGGCATGCTGGTTTCTCCCTCTCTGAGGAAACTTTGGAGCTCCAAATGTCATGGCTTCCCCCTGCATGGCATTCAGGTTTCTGCCTTGTTACAGGGGGGTCCTGAATCTGGGGAGTTTGGGGGCCAGGCCTCTTGGGATGGAAGCCCGAAATCAGAAACTAGAGCTACGGTAAGGGCGTAGGGGCATGGCATGCTCAATCTGCTACTGCTGAGGTGGGCTCCCTGGTGGGCTGACTTCAGGGTGGGTATCAGGTGGCATGTCAGACTCAGAGTTTGTGTCCAGGGATGCCACAGAAGCTGGGCGTGACCTCAGGGTTGCATGCAGGTTTCTCCTACCCTGAGGGTTCTGCAGAGCTCCAAATGGCATGGTTTCCTCCTGTGTGGCAGACGCAGTCCTGGGGTGTCACTGAGGAATCCTTAATCTCTACTGGCATGAATCTCGGAGGTGCCCAATCTGGCGGGCTTGGGGGACAGGCCTCTGTTCATGAAAGCCTGTACACCCCACCTAGGTTTATGGTTAGGGCCGAAGGGCATGGCAGGTCCAATGTGCCGGTGCTGATGCGGGCTCCCCTAAGGGTCGAGTTGAGGGCATAGATCTGGCATCGCAGGAGAATCTGGTTTTATGGCCATGGGGGTGACTCATGGTGGGGTGGCATTACGGGGGTTTGCATGTTTCTCCTCGTCTGAGTGTTCAGTGCAGCTCTAAACCACAAGTTTTCCTCATGAGTGCCAGGTGGAGTCCCGTGGTGGCGCTCAGTAGACCTTAATCTGGGGGGACATGGGAGGCAGGCCCCTGGGATGGAAGCCTGAAAACCTAAAGAGGGGTTCTGGTAAGGGCTTAGGGGCATGGTGGCCTGATCTGCTTATGTTGAGGTGGGGCGCCCTAGGGTCTGAATTTATGGCATGCGTCCGGCAGCTCAGCAGAATCTGGTTTATGGCCGGGGGGACGGGTGCAGATGATGGGAGTGCCTTTAGAGGGGCAAGTTTCTCCCTCTCTGAGGGTTCAGCACAACTCCAAGGCACAGGTTCCTACTGTGTGGCAAGCGGAGTCCTGAGGTGTATGTCAAGATTCCTTAATCCAGGGGATTTTGTTGCCTGGACCCTCAGAATGGAAGACTGAACACCCAAACTTGTGTTAGGGTTAGGGCCTAGGGGCAATGGCAGGCCCGATCTGCCAGTGCTGAGGCGGGATCCCCTATGGGCTGAGTTGAGGGTATGCATTTGGTGGCGGGATGGAATCCAGCTCTATGGCCAGAGTGGCTGTTGATTATTGGGGTGGCTTTAGGGTGGCATGAAAGTTTCTCCCCATCTGAGGGTTCATTGCAGCTCCAAACCACAAGGTTTCCACTTGTGTGACAGGCTGTGTCCTGTGGTGTTGCTCAGAAGTCCTTAATCTGGGGGGCGTGGGGGCCAGGCCTCTTGGGATGGAAGCCTGAAAATCCAAACTAGGGTTAGGGTTAAGGCTTAGGGACATGGCAGGCCCGATCTGCTGCAATTGAGGGGGTCTCCTGGATAGGCCGAATGGAGGGTGGGAATCAGGCAGGACTTGAGGTCTGTGTTGGTGTTTGTGGGGGCAAAGAAGCTAGTGGTGTCCGCGGGGGGCATGCAGCTTTCTCCTGCTCTGAGGTTCCTGCACAGTTCCAAATGGCACCATTTTGCCCTAGGAGGCTGGAGGAGTGCTGGCGGGAGTCTCAGTCATCCCCAGTCTGATGGGCTTGGGGTACAGGCCTCTGGGCATGGAAGGCTGTATACCCCACCTAGGGTTAGGGTTAGGGTCTAGGGTCATGGCAGGCCCAATCTGCCGGCGCTGAGATGGGCTCCCCTCAGGGCTGAGTTGAGGGCATGTGTCCGGTAGCTTCATAGAAAACAGCTTTCTGGCCTGGGGTGCCGCAAATTGTGCGGATAGCTTTACGGGGGCTTGAAGGTTTCTCACCCTCTGAGTATTCAGCAGCTCCAAACTGCAAGGTTTCATCCTGCGTGGCTGTTGGAGTCCTGCAATGTCACTCAGGGGTCCTTAATCCAGGGGGCCTGGAGGCTAGGCATCTTGGGATGGAAGCCTGGAAACTCAAACTAAGGGTGAGGTCTTGGGGCGCGACAGGCCCAATCTGCCAGTGCTGAGGCGGACTCCCCGGTGGCCTGAGTTGAGGGTCGGTGATAGGTGGCTAGTGTGAATCTGGGTTTGTGTTCAGGAGGGGCTCAGATGCTGGGGCTTGCCTTGGGGGGCATGAAGTTATCTTTTGCTCTGAGGTCTAAGTAGCTCCAAATGGCACTGTAACAGCATAGGCAGCCTCCAGACTGCCAGAGTGAGTCTCATGCATCCACAATCTGGCGGGTTTGGGGGCTAGGCCTCTGGGTACGGAAGACTGTACACCCAACCTAGGGTTAGGGTTAAGGCCTAGGGGCATGGCAGTTCTGATATGCTGCTGATATGCTGTGTTGAGGCGGGCTCCCTCAGGGCTGAGTGGATGACATGCCTCTGGCGTTGTGGCAGAATCTGGCATTATGTCTGGGGCATTTCCAATGGCGGGTGTGTTTAGGTGCTCATGCACCTTTCTTTCTGGAGGGCAGGCAGAGTCCTGTGTTGTGACTTTGGAATCCCCAGTCTGGAGGGTTAGGGTTAGGGATAGAGGTTCGGAGAGTGTTAGGGTTAGTTGTTAGGGGTTAGGGTTAGGGTTAGGGTTAGGAGTTAGGGGATAGGGTTAGAGGTAAGGTTTAGGGTTAGGCTTAGGGTTAGGCGTATGTCTTAGGGACAAGGCATGTCAGATCTGCCAACACAGATATGGACTCACCCAAGGGCTGTGTTGAGGGCGGGACTCAGGAGTCTCCTCAGGCCCTGGATTTTTGGACTGGAGGGGCAAAGAAGGTGGGAATCGCCTCTGGGGAGCATGATGGTTTCTACTGCTCCGAGGTTGTTATGTTAGGTTTAGAGGTTAGGGTTAGGTTTTGTGGTTAGGGTTAGTGTTAAGATTAGTGTTAAGGTGGGGCGCCTGGGTGGCTCAGTTGGTTAAAGCCTCTGCCTTCCGCTCAGGTCATGATCTCAGGGTCCTGGGATGGAGCCCCACATCAGGCTCTCTGCTCAGCGGGGAGCGTGCTTCGTCCTCTCTGTGCCTTCTTCTGATCTGTCTCTGTCAAAGAAATGAATAAAATCTTAAAAAAAATAAAAAGATTAGGGTTAGGGTTATGTCTTAGGGACAAGGCATGTTGGATCTGGTAACACTTATATGGGCTCACCCAAGGGCTGAGTTGAAGGCGGGACTCAGGAGGCTCCTTAGGCCCTGGGTTTTTTTCCTAGAAGGTAAAGATGGTGGGAATGGCCTCAGGGGAGCATGCTGGTTTCTAGGTCTCTGAGAGTGTTAGATAGCACTAAATGAAATGGTTTATTTCATTTATTCTCCTGGCTGAGAGGCTGAGTCCTGCCATCAGTCTGATGTTCCTATCCACTGGGATGGAATTGGGTATCAGGCCTCTGGGGTCCAGAGCCTGACCACCTGAGCTAGGGTATTAGGGTTTGGTCCTGGGAGCATGGCAGGCCTGAGGTGCCAGTGCGGACTCAGGCTCTCCGGAGGGCTGAGTTGAGGGTATTGCTCTGGTGGCCCATCAGGCACTGGGCGGTGGTGTGTGGGTCCTCGGAAGGTGTGGGTGTCTTTAGGGGGCATGGAGGTTTCTCCGGCCAGGAGCGTACTGCACAGGGCCATGTGGGCCATTTTCCTTGTGGGTGGCAGCCGGAGTCCAGCATTGCAAATACAGGGTCCCCAGTCTGGACGGCTAGGGAGCCAGGCCTCTGTGGATCGAAGCATAAACACCCATCCTAGCATTATGGTTAAGTCTTTGGGGCATGGTAACCCCGATCTGCCGGTGCTGTGGTGACCCATCCTGATGCCTGAGTTGAGGCTATGTCTGCAGGACATTGAGACTCTGGTTCCCGGTCCTTGGGAGGGTCCAGAAGTGCTTTGGCCTCAGGGAGACTTGCAGGCTTCTCCTGCTCTGTGGCTTCAGCCCATTTCTAAACGGCACGGTTCATGCTGGGATCATGTGCAATTATGGGGTGCAACTCAGGGGTCCCCTATCTGGGGTTTTGAGGACCAGTTGTGGGAGGATGATGCCTGAGCACGAACCTGGGCTAGGGTTAGTATTAGGATTAGGGTTAAGGTTATGTCTTAGGGACAAGGCATGTCGGATATGCAAGCACAGATATCAGCTCGCCCAAGGGCTGAGTTGAGGGTGGGACTCAGGAGGCTCCTCGGGCACTGGGGTTTTGGGCTGTACGGGCAAAGATGTTGGAAATCGCCTCAGGGGAGCATGCCAGTTTCTACAATTCTCAGGGCATTAGATAGCACGAAATGAAAGGTCACCTTCTGGCTGAGAGGGTGAGTCCTGCTGTGAGGGTTAGGTTGTAGGGGCATTGCAGCCCCAATCTGCTGGCGCTGTGGTGGCCCATCCCAATGCTTGAGTTCAGAGCGTGTGTCTGCAGGACCATGAGACTCCTGGTTCTTGGTCCTTGGGGGCGCTGGAAGTGGGGTGCACTCAGGGAGACATTCAAATTTATCCCGCTCTGTGGGTTCAGCACAATTCTAAACAGCATGGTTTCCTCCTGGTGTCAGGTTCAATGATGGGGTATCGCTCACGGGTCCCCCATCTGGGGCCTTGGGGACCAGGAGTCAGAGTATGGACGCCTGAACACACAACCTGGGCTAGGTATAGTATTATGGTTAGTGTTAGGCTTAGGGACAGGGCATGTCGGATCTGCTAGCACAGATACGGGCTCACCCAAGGGCTGAGTTGAGGGCAGGACTCAGGAGGCTCCTCAGGCCCTGGGTTCTTGGCCTGGAGGAGCAAAGCTGGTGGGAATGGCCTCAAGGGAGAATGGCTGGTTGCTACTGCTCTGAGGGTGTGAGAGAACACCAAATGAAAAGGTCTCCTCCTGGCTGAGAACTGAGTCCTGCCGACAGTCTGATGCTCAACCCATGGGAGGAATTGGGTGTCAGGCCTCTGGGTCCAATGCCTGAACACCCAACCTAGTGTTAGGGTTTCGTCCTGGGAGAATGGCAGGCCTGCCAGTGCGGCTCAGGTTCTCCGGAGGGCTGAGTTGAGGGCATTGCTCTGGTGGCCTGTCAGGCTCTGGGTTTGTGGTGTGGCATTTCTTGGAAGGCGTGGGTGGCTTTAGGGGGCATGGAGGATTCTGTGGCCAGGAGCATACTGCACAGGATCATATGGTCCAGTTTCATCGTGGGTGGCAGCCAGAGTCCTGCATTGGGAATCCAGGGTCCCCAGTCTGGAGGGCTAGGGGTCCAGTCCTCAGGGGACAGAAGCCTGACACCCAACCTAGGGTTAGGGTAGGGTTGTAAGGGCATGGCAGCCCCGATCTGATGGCGCTGTGGTGATGCTTCCCAATGCCTGAGTTGAGGGCGCGAGTCTGTAGCACTGTGAGAGTCCGGGTTCCTGGTCCTTGGGTGTGCCAGAAGTGGCAGTGGCCTCTGGGAGGCATGCAGGTTTCTCCCGCTCTGCGGGTTCAACACATTTCTAAAGGGCAGGGTTTCCTCCTGGGATCAGGCGCAATTATGGGGTGCAGCTCAGGGGTCCCCCATCTGGCCGTTTGGGGGACCAGGCTATGGAGGAGGGATGCCTGAACACACAACCTGGGCTAGAGTTAGTATTAGGGTTAGGCTTAGCGTTAAGGTTATGTCTTAGGGAGAAGGCATGTGGGATCTGCCAGCACAGATATTGGCTCACTCAAGGGCTGAGTTGAGGGCAGGGCTCCGGAGGCTTCTCAGGCCCTGGGTTTTTGGCCTGGAGGTGCAAAGATGGCGGGAATGGCCTCAGGGCAGCTTGGCCGGTTCCTAGGGCTCTGAGGGTGTTGGAGAGCACCAAATGGAATCTCCTGCTGGTTGAGAAGCTGAGTCATGCCATCAGTTTGATGCTCCCACCCATGGGTGGAATTGGGTGTCAGGGTTCTAGAACCTGAACACCCAACCTAGGCTTAGGGTTTGGTCCTGGGAGAATGGCAGGCCTGATGTGCCAGCACGGACTCAGGCTCTCTGGAGGGCTGGGCTGAGGGCATTGTTCTGGCGGCCTGTAAGGCTAAGGAATTGTGCTGTGGGGGTGCTCAGAAGATGTGGTTGGCTTTAGGGGTCATGGAGGTTTCTCCGGCAAGGAGCGTTCTGCAAAGGTCCATGTGGTCAAGTTTCATCATGGGTGGCAGCCAGAGTCCTACGTTGGGAATATGGGGTCCCCAGTCTGGAGGGCTAGGGAGCCAGTCCTCTGGGGACTGAAGCCTGAACGCCCAACCGAGGGTTAGGTTTAGGTCACAGGGGCATGGCGGCCCGGATCTGCCGGCACAGTGATGACCAATCCCGATGCCTGAGTTGAGGACGTGAGTCTGCAGGACCGTGAGACTCCTCATTCCTGCTCCTCAGGGGCGCCGGTATTGGGGGTGGCGTCAGGGAGGCATTCTGATTTCTTCTGCTCTGTAGGTTCAGCACATTCCTTTTTTTTTTCACCTTCAATATCTATCTATCTATATTATTTCTTTTCAGCGTAACAGTATTCCTTATTTTTGCACCACACCCAGTGCTCCATGCAACACGTGCCCTCCCTAATACCCACCACCTTGTTCTCCCAACCTCCCACTCCCCACCCATTCAAGACCCTCAGGTTCTTTTTCAGAGTCCGTAGTCTCTCATGGTTCACCTCCCCTTCCCATTTCCCACAACTTCCTTCTCCTCTCCATCTCCCCATGTCCTCCTTGTTCTTTGTTATGCTCCACAAGTAAGTGAAACCATATGATAATTGACTCTCTCTGCTTGACTTATTTCACTCAGCATAATCTCTTCCACTCCCGTCCATATTGCTACAAAAGTTGGTATTCATCTTTTCTGATGGAGGCATAATACTCCATCTTGTATATGGACCACATCTTCCTTATCCATTCGTCCATTGAAGGGCATCTTGGTTCTTTCCACAGTTTGGCGACCGAGGCCTTTGCTGCTATAATCATTGGGGTACAGATGGCCCTTCTTTTCACTCCATCTGTATCTTTGGGGTAAATACCCAGCAGTGCAATTGCAGGGTCATAGGGAAGCTGTATTCTTAATTTCTGGAGGAATCTCCACACTGTTCTCCAAAGTGGCTGCACCAACTTGCATTCCCACCAACAGTGTAAGAGGGTTCCCCTTTCTCCACATCCTCTCCAACACACGTTGTTTCCTGTCTTGCTAATTGTGGCCTTTCTAACTGGTGTCAGGTGGTATCTCAATGTCGTTTTCATTTGAATCTCCCTGATGGCTAGTGATGATGAACATTTTGTCCTGTGTCTGATAGCCATTTGTATGTCTTCGTTGGAGGAGTGTCTGTTCATATCTTCTGCCCATTTTTGGATATGATTATCTGTTTTGTGTGTGTTGAGTTTGAGAAGTTCTTTCTAGATCCTGGATATCAACCTTTTGTCTGAACTGTCATTTACAAATATCTTCTCCCGTTCCGTGGGTTGCCTTTTGATTGGTGGACTGTTCCCTTTGCTGTGCAGAAGCTTTTGATCTTGATGAAGTGCCAAAAGTTCATTTTCGCTTTTCTTTCCTTGGCCTTTGGAGACATATCTTGAAAGAAGTTGCTGTGGCTGATATCGAAGAGGTTACTGCCTATGTACTCCTCTAGGATTCTGAGATAATCCTGTCTCACGTTGAGCTCCTTTATCGAGTTCGAGTTTATCATGGTGTATGGTGTAAGAGAATGGTCGAGTTTCATTCTTCTACATATCGCTGTCCAGTTTTCCCAGCACCATTGATTGAGGAGAATGTCTTTTGTTACATTGAATATTTTTTCCTGATTTCTCGATGATTATATCACAATAGAGTTGGGGGTCCATATCTAATCGGGATCGATTTGGGCAGAGCGCTCATGAAAATTAGCTGGCGTTGGACAACCATGGGGACCGCCTTGTTCCGCGTGGCCCAGGACCCTTTCTCACTCGGGGTATGTCCCAGCCACCCAAAAACGCGCCGAGACGATGGGGCCCGGCCGGGGGCCTCAGAGCCGGAGAGCTTGCTCGGAGCAGAGTTGATGGAGGGTCTGTGGTCGGTCATCCGGCTCCGCCTTGGAGGGAGGCCGGGGCGCCCGGGAAGGGATTGGCCTCTCTGGGGGAACAAAAAGATCTGTCGCGCCACAGCTGTGTCGCAGCCACGAAAGGGGCCGATGGCGCCGGGACGGTCGGAGGACTCGTGGCGCGGGACTCAGGGTTCCCCATGGGGAGGCCCGCAGGCTCAGGCCGCTGACAACGGAAGGCTGAGCAAGCAGGCCTGGACCGGGCCCGGCTTTCGGGGCTGGCCCGGCCCCAGCTGCCAGCGAAGGGAGGGGACCACCAGAGTCTGAGGAGCGCGAGGCGTCGACTTGCCCACGCCAGCCTCACGGAGCTCCTCCTGGCTGTGCCGGATCGCGACGACACGCGATCCCGGACAGGGCCCCGGGGGGGCGGCCCTGCGGCCCTGTGGTGCCCGAAGTGTGTTCGCCGGGCGTCTTCCGGCCAATTCTCACGAGCGTTCTGCCCAAATCGGGATCGATTTGGGCAGAACGCTCGTGAGAATTGGCCGGCATTGGGCAGCCCTGGTCAGCGCCCAGTTCCGCGTGGAGCAGGCCCTTTCTCGCTCGGGGCATGTCGCGGCCACCCGGAAAACGAACCGCGACGATGGGGCGCGGCCGGCAGCCGCGGCGCCGGGGAGTTTTCCCCGAGCAGAGTGGATGGAGGCGCCGTGGCCGGGCGTCCGCCTCCGCCGTGGCGGCCGGCCGGGGCGCCCCTGGAGGGGGCTGGCCTCTGTGGGGAAACGGACTGGTCTCTCACTCCGCGGCTAGGACGAAGCCGCGAAAGGTGCCGTTGTCGCCGGGACGGTCGGGGGACTCGTGGCGCGGGACTCAGGGTTCCCCATGGGGAGGCCCCCAGGCTCAGGCCCCTCGCAACGGAAGGCTGAGCAAGCAGGCCCGGGCCCGGGCCCGGCTTTCGGGGCTGGCCCGGCCCCAGCTGCCGGCGCCAGGGAGGGGACCCCCGGAGGCTGAGGAGCGGGAGGCGTCGGCCTCCCCCCGGCACGCCTCCCGGAGCTCCTCCTGGCGGTGCCGGAACGCGACGACACGCGATCCCGGACAGGGCCCCGGGGGGGGCCGCCCTGCGGCCCTGTGGTGCCCGAAGTGTGTTCGCCGGGCGTTTTCCGGCCAATTCTCACGAGCGTTCTGCCCAAATCGGGATCGATTTGCGCAGAACGCTCGTGAGAATTGGCCGGCGTTGGGCAGCCCTGGTCAGCGCCCAGTTCCGCGTGGAGCAGGGCCTTTTCTCGCTCGGGGCATGTCGCGGCCGCCCGGAAAACGAGCCGCGACGATGGGGCGCGGCCGGCAGCCGCGGCGCCGGGGAGTTTTCCCCGAGCAGAGTGGATGGAGGCGCCGTGGCCGGGTGTCCGCCTCCGCCGTGGCGGGCGGCCGGGGCGCCCATGGAGGGGGCTGGCCTCTGTGGGGAAACGGACTGGTCTCTCACTCCGCGGCTAGGACGAAGCCGCGAAAGGTGCCGTTGTCGCCGGGACGGTCGGGGGACTCGTGGCGCGGGACTCAGGGTTCCCCATGGGGAGGCCCGCAGGCTCAGGCCCCTGGAAACGGAAGGCTGAACAAGCAGGCCCGGGCCCGGGCCCGGCTTTCGGGGCTGGCCCGGCCCCAGCTGCCGGCGCCAGGGAGGGGACCCCCGGAGGCTGAGGAGCGGGAGGCGTCGGCTTCCCCGCGGCACGCCTCCCAGAGCTCCTCCTGGCGGTGCCGGAACGCGACGACACGCGGTCCCGGACAGGGCCCCGGGGGGGGCCGCCCTGCGGCCCTGTGGTGGCCGAAGTGTGTTCACCGGGAGTTTTCCGGCCAAATCTCACGAGCGTTCTGCCCAAATCGGGATCGATTTGGGCAGAACGCTCGTGAGAATTGGCCGGCGTTGGGCAGCCCTGGTCAGCGCCCAGTTCCGCGTGGAGCAGGGCCCTTTCTCGCTCGGGGCATGTCGCGGACACCCGGAAAACGAGCCGCGACGATGGGGCGCGGCCGGCAGCCGCGGCGCCGGGGAGTTTTCCCCGAGCAGCGTGGATGGAGGCGCCGTGCCCGGGCGTCCGCCTCCGCCGTGGCGGGGGGCCGGGGCGCCCCTGGAAGGGGCTGGCCTCTGTGGGGAAACGGACTGGTCTCTCACTCCGCGGCTAGGACGAAGCCGCGAAAGGTGCCGTTGTCGCCGGGACGGTCGGGGGACTCGTGGCGCGGGACTCAGGGTTCCCCATGGGGAGGCCCCTAGGCTCAGGCCCCTGGCAACGGAAGGCTGAGCAAGCAGGCCCGGGCCGGGGCCCGGCTTTCGGGGCTGGCCCGGCCCAGGTGCCGGCGCCAGGGAGGGGACCCCGGAGGCTGAGGAGCGGGAGGCGTCGGCCTCCCCGCGGCACGCCTCCCGGAGCTCCTCCTGGCGGTGCCGGAACGCGACGACACGCGATCCCGGACAGGGCCCCGGGGGGGGGGCCGCCCTGCGGCCCTGTGTTGCCCGAAGTGTGTTCGCCGGGCCTTTTCCGGCCAATTCTCACGAACGTTCTGCCCAAATCGGGATCGATTTGGGCAGAACGCTCGTGAGAATAGGCCGGCGTTGGGCAGCCCTGGTCAGCGCCCAGTTCCGCGTGGAGCAGGGCCCTTTCTCGCTCGGGGCATGTCGCGGCCACCCGGAAAACGAGCCGCGACGATGGGGCGCGGCCGGCAGCCGCGGCGCCGGCGAGTTTTCCCCGAGCAGAGTGGATGGAGGCGCCGTGGCCGGGCGTCCGCCTCCGCCGTGGCGGGCGGCCGGGGCGCCCCTGGAGGGGGCTGGCCTCTGTAGGGAAACGGACTGGTCTCTCACTCCGCGGCTAGGACGAAGCCGCGAAAGGTGCCGTTGTCGCCGGGACGGTCGGGGGACTCGTGGCGCGGGACTCAGGGTTCCCCATGGGGAGGCCCCAAGGCTCGGGCCCCTGGCAACGGAAGGCTGAGCAAGCAGTCCCGGGCCCGGGCCCGGCTTTCGGGGCTGGCCCGGCCCCAGCTGCCGGCGCCAGAGAGGGGACCCCCGGAGGCTGAGGAGCGGGAGGCGTCGGCCTCCCCGCGGTACGCCTCCCGGAGCTCCTCCTGGCGGTGCCGGAACGCGACGACATGCGATCCCGGACAGGGCCACGGGGGGGGGGCCGCCCTGCGGCCTTGTGGTGCCCGAAGTGTGTTCGCCGGGCCTTTTTCGGCCAATTCTCACGAGCGTTCTGCCCAAATCGGGATCGATTTGGGCAGAACGCTCGTGAGAATTGGCCGGCGTTGGGCAGCCCTGGTCAGCGCCCAGTTCCGCGTGGAGCAGGGCCCTTTCTTGCTCGGGGCATGTCGCGGCCACCCGGAAAACGAGCCGCGACGATGGGGCGCGGCCGGCAGCCGCGGCGCCGGGGTGTTTTACCCGAGCAGAGTGGATGGAGGCGCCGTGGCCGGGCGTCCGCCTACGCCGTGGCGGGCGGCCGGGGCGCCCATGGATGGGGCTGGCCTCTGTGGGGAAACGGACTGGTCTCTCACTCCGCGTCTAGGACGAAGCCGCGAAAGGTGCCGTTGTCGCCGGGACGGTCGGGGGACTCGTGGCGCGGGACTCAGGGTTCCCCATGGGGAGGCCCCCAGGCTCATGCCCCTGGCAACGGAAGGCTGAGCAAGCAGGCCCGGGCCCGGGCCCGGCTTTCGGGGCTGGCCCGGCCCCAGCTGCCGGCGCCAGGGAGGGGAGCCCCGGAGGCTGAGGAGCGGGAGGCATCGGCCTCCCCGCGGCATGCCTCCCGGAGCTCCTCCTGGCGGTGCCGGAACGCGACGACACGCGGTCCCGGACAGGGCCCCGGGGGGGGGGCGGCCCTGCGGCCCTGTGGTGCCCGAAGTGTGTTCTCCTGGCGTTTTCTGGCCAATTCTCACGAGCGTTCTGCCCAAATCGGGATCGATTTGGGCAGAACGCTCGTGAGAATTGGCCGGCGTTGGGCAGCCCTGGTCAGCGCCCAGTTCCGCGTGGAGCAGGGCCCTTTCTCGCTCGGGGCATGTCGCGGCCACCCGGAAAACGAGCCGCGAAGATGGGGCGCGGCCGGCAGCCGCGGCGCCGGGGAGTTTTCCCCGAGCAGAGTGGATGGAGGCGCCGTGGCCGGGCGTCCGCCTCCACCGTGGCGGGAGGCCGGGGCGCCCCTGGAGGGAGCTGGCCTCTGTGGGGAAACGGACTGGTCTCTCACTCCGTGGCTAGGACGAAGCCGCGAAACGTGCCGTTGTCGCCGGGACTGTCGGTGGACTCGTGGCGCGGGACTCAGGGTTCCCCATGGGGAGGCCCCGAGGCTCAGGCCCCTGGCAACGGAAGGCTGAGCAAGCAGGCCCGGGCCCGGGCCCGGCTTTCGGCGCTGGCCCGGCCCCAGCTGCCGGCGCCAGGGAGGGGACCCCCGGAGGCTGAGGAGCGGGAGGCGTCGGCCTCCCCGCGGCACGCCTCCCGGAGCTCCTCCTGGCGGTGCCGGAACGCGACGACACGCGGTCCCGGACAGGGCCCCGGGGGGGGCGGCCCTGCGGCCCCTGGTGCCCGAAGTGTGTTCGCCGGGCGTTTTCCGGCCAATTCTCACGGGCGTTCTGCCCAAATCGGGATCGATTTGGGCAGAACGCTCGTGAGAATTGGCCGGCGTTGGGCAGCCCTGGTCAGCGCCCAGTTCCGCGTGGAGCAGGTCCCTTTCTCGCTCGGGGCATGTCGCGGCCACCCGGAAAACGAGCCGCGACGCCGGGGAGTTTTCCCCGAGCAGAGTGGATGGAGGCGCCGTGGCCGGGCGTCCGCCTCCGCCATGGCGGGCAGCCGGGGCGCCCCTGGAGGGGGCTGGCCTCTGTGGGGAAACGGACTGGTCTCTCACTCCGCGGCTAGGACGAAACCGCGAAAGGTGCCGTTGTCGCCGGGACGGTCGGGGGACTCGTGGCGCGGGACTCAGGGTTCCCCATGGGGAGGCCCCCAGGCTCAGGCCCCTGGCAACGGAAGGCTGAGCAAGCAGGCCTGGGCCCGGGCCCGACATTCGTGGCTGGCCCGGCCCCAGGTGCCGGCGCCAGGGAGGGGACTCCCGGAGGCTGAAGAGCGGGAGGCGACGGCCTCCCCGCGGCACGCCTCCCGGAGCTCCTCCTGGCGGTGCCGGAACGCGACGACACGCGATCCCGGACAGGGCCCTGGGGGGGGCCGCCCTGCGGCCCTGTGGTGCCCGAAGTGTGTTCGCCGGGCGTTTTCCGGCCAATTCTCACGAGCGTTCTGCCCAAATCGGGATCGATTTGGGCAGAACGCTCGTGAGAATTGGCCGGCGTTGGGCAGCCCTGGTCAGCGCCCAGTTCCGCGTGGAGCAGGGCCCTTTCTCGCTCGGGGCATGTCGCGGCCACCCGGAAAACGAGCCGCGACGATAGAACCAGATGGGCCTTCATATTTATACTGACCTATATACTTACTGGAGTCCATTATGGAAAGATTTCCATCTGGGTGTGAGGCTGAGTCCTGTGGTATTGCTCAGGCATCCCCAAATCCTAGGGCTTTGGAGCCCACCCTTAGGGGACGGAGACATGAGAACCCAAGCTAGGGATAGAGTTAGGGCCGAAGGACATTGCAGGCCCAAACAGCTGACAGTGTGTGTGGTTCCTAGAGGCTGGAATTAAGGATGAGTGTTCTGTTTCTGGTCAGGCACAGGGTTTGTGACCTAGAGGCCACTGAAATTGGGGGTTTGCTGGTATAGGCTCAGATGGGCAGGAATTTTAATCCTGCTTTGAATACTTTCTAGAGGTCTACATGGCACGCTTTCCTCCTGTCTGTTAGGATGAGTCCTGTGGTATGGCTAAGGTGACCCCAGTCCGTGGGGTAGGGAGCCAGACCCCTAGGAATTGAATGCTCAGAACACAAACTAAGCTTCAGTTAGGGGTTAGGAGCATGGCAGGCCCAATCTGATGGTGGTGTGGCAAGCTATCCAGAGGGCTGAGTACAGAGGGATGGATAGAGTAAGTGTCAGGTTCAGGTTTGTGTCCAGCTGCTGACTCTGGGTGAACTCAGTGGTGCGTGGCAGATTTCTCCTGCTCAGAATCCTTTGCAGAGTCCCAAATGGTATGGTTTCCTTCTGGGTGGCAGGCAGAGATCTCAAATCTTGCTCAGGGGTCCCCATCCGTGGGACTTGGGTGCCAGTCCTCTGGGGACAGAGCATGAAACCCCAACCTAGGGTTGGGGCTAGGTCCCAGCAACATGACAGGCCTGATTTGCTGGTGCTGTGCAGAGCTCTCACGGGGACTGAGTAGAGAACATGGGTCAGTCTGAGTCAGGCTCCGGGTTGGTGGCCATGGGGGGAAAGGCAGATTTCTCCTGCTCTCAGTCCTTGGCAGAGTTCCAATTCTACTGTTTCCTTCTGGGTTGAAGACAGAGTCCTCTGGCATTTCTCAGGGGTCCCACATATGTGGGGCTTTGGTACCTGTATTCTTGGGACACAAGACAGAAAATGTACCTAAGTTTTGGTTAGGGCTGAGGGTCATGTCAGTCTCAATAGGCCACCCTGAGAGGAGTGACCTGGGGAGCAGAGTTGAGGACGTGGGTCAGTGTGAGTGTTAAGATCCAGGTGTGAACGGGGGGTGCTGAAAGTGGGATAGCCTCAGGGGGCCAAGAAATATTCTGGTATAGTTCAGGTGTAACCCATCAGCGGAGCTTTGGTGTCAATCATCAGAGGACAGAAGACTGAAAACACAACCTAGGGCTTGGAAAAGAGCACAGGGGCATGGCTGGCCTGATCTGCTGGTGCCGAGGCTAGATGTCTGGGGTACTGAGTTGAGGGCCATGGTCAGGTGGTGCATTACGATCTGGGTTTGTGCCTGGGGGGTGGCCGAAGGTGGAGGTGGCTTCAGGGAGCATGAAGATTTCTCCCGTTCCGATGGTTCTGTGCAGCTCCAAACAGAACGGTTTCCTCCCGGGTGGCAGACAGAGCACTGGGTTGTGGCTCAGGGGTCCAAATATGGAGGAATTGGGGGACCAGCCTCTGGGGATGAAGACTGAAAATGCAACCTAGGCTTAAGGTTAGGGTCAGGGGCATGGCAGGCCCAATTTGCTGGCACTGAGAAGGGATCCCAGGGGGATGAATTGAGGGCAGAGGTCCGGTGGCATGAGAGGGTCCAGGTTTGTGGTCAGGGGACCGCTGAAGGAGGGGGTTGTGCTCAGGGAGGCATGCAGTTTCTCCCACTCTGAGTGTTCTACTCAGTTTCAAATGGCACGGTTTCCTCCTGGGTGGTAGGCAGGCTGAGTGCCAGCCTCCACATTTGTGGCCCAATAGTGCGCAGAGGGTGGGGGATAGCCTCGGGTGAACCGTGCAGGTTTCTCCCGGTCTGAGGATTCGACACAGCTCCAAACAGCATGGTTTCCTCCTGCATGGTGGACAGAGTCCTGAGGTGTCACTCAGGATTCTTTAATCTTGGGGTCTTGGGGTCAGGACTCTTGGGGATGATACCTGAAAACCAAAATTAGGGATAGGGTTAAGGCCTAGGGCCATGGTAGACCTGATATGCCAGTGCAGAGGCAGGTGCCCTGGTGCGCTGAGTTGAGCTTGGGTGTCAGACGGGGCCTTAGCCTCTAGGTGTGTGTCCAGACGTTCGCATAACCTGGGGGTGACTTCAGGGGTGCATGGAAGTTTCTCCAGCTCTGAGGGTTCAGCGCAGCTCCAAACAGCACAGCGGTGCCCTGCGTGGCAGGCAGATTCCCAGCATGAGTATCAGGCATCCTCAATCCTTGTGACGCAGTATGTGGTCTATTCTGGAGAAGGTTCCATGTGCACTTGAGAAGAATGAGTATTCTGTTGTTTTAGGGTGGAATGTTCTGTATATGTCTATGAGGTCCATCTGGTCCAATGTTTCATTCAATGCTCTTATTTCTTTTTTAATTTTCTGCTTCGATGATCTGTCTATTTCTGAGAGAGGCATATGAAGATCTCCTACTATTATTGTATTCATATCAATATGACTCTTTATCTTGATTAATAGTTTTCTTATGGAATTGGGTGCTCCCATATTGGGGGCATAGATATTCACAATTGTTAGATCATCTTGGCGGATAGTCCCGTTAAGAATTATGGAGTGTCCTTCTGTATCTCTGACTACAGTCTTTAGTTTAAAATCTAATTTATCTGATATGAGAATCGCTACCCCGGCCTTCTTTTGAGGCCCATTGGCATGAAAGATGCTTCTCCATCCGTTCACTTTCAGTCTGGGTGTATCCTTAGGTTCAAAATGGGTCTCTTGTAGACAACATATGGATGGGTCCTGTCGTTTTATCCAATCTGCAACCCTGTGTCGTTTTATGGGCGCATTTAGGCCATTCACATTGAGAGTGATTATTGAGAGATAGGTTTTGATTCATGTCATGTTGCCTTTGAAGTCTTTCTGTCTGTAGATTGTTTCTATATTTCTGTTCAATGATATTCTTGGGATTTTTTCTCTTTTATAGGACCCCCCCCTTAATATTTCCTGCAGTGTCGGCTTGGTGGTTGCATAGTCTTTTAAGCCTTGCTGGTCTTGGAAACTCTTTATCTCTCCATCCATTTTAAATGTCAGTCTTGCCGGATAGAGTATTCTTGGTTGCATGTTCTTCTCATTTAGTACTCTGAATATATTTTGCCAGCCCTTCCTGGCTTGCCAGGTCTCTGTGAAAAGGTCTGACGTTATTCTAATGGGCTTGGATGCCCACTCTCACCACTCTTGTTCAACATAGTATTAGAAGTCCTAGCAACGGCAATCAGACAACAAAGAGAAATAAAAGGTATCCAAATTGGCAAGGAAGAAGTCAAACTCTCTCTCTTCGCAGATGACATGATTTTGTATATGGAAAACCCCAAAGACTCCACCCCCAAACTACTAGACTCATACAGCAATTCAGTAACGTGGCAGGATACAAAGTCAATGTACAGAAATCAGTGGCTTTCTTATACACTAACAGTGAAAATACAGAAAGGGAAATTAGAGAATCGATTCCATTTACTAGAGCACCAAGAACCATAAGATACCTGGGAATAAACCTAACCAAAGAGGTAAAGGATCTGTATTCGAGGAACTACAGAACACTCATGAAAGAAATTGAAGAAGACCCAAAAAGATGGAAGACAATTCCATGCTCTTGGATTGGAAGAATAAACATTGTTAAAATGTTTATACTGCCTAGAGCAATCTATGCTTTTAATGCCATTCCGATCAAAATTCCACCGGTAGTTTTCAAAGAGCTGGAGCAAATAATCCTAAAATTTGTATGGAATCAGAAGAGACCCCGAATTGCTAAGGCAATGTTGAAAAACAAAAACAAAACTGGCGGCATCACGTTACCCGATTTTAAGCTTTACTACAAAGCTGCGATCACCAAGACCCTGGCATAAAAACCACCTGGCATAAAAACAGACACATAGACCAGTGGAACAGAGTGGAGAGCCCAGATATGGACCCTCAACTCCACGGTGAAATAATGTTCGACAAAACAGGAAAAAATATTCAATGGAAAAAAAGACAGTCTCTTCAATCAATGGTGCTGGGAAAACTGGACAGCTATATGTAGAATAATGAAACTCAACCATTCTCTTACACTCGAAATGGATAAAAGACCTCATCATGAGACAGGAATCCATCAGAATCCTAGAGGAGAACATAGGCAGTAACCTCTTCGATATCAGCCACAGCAACTTCTTTCAAGATATGTCTCCAAAGGCCAAGGAAACAAAAGCGAAAATAAACTTTTGGCACTTCATCAAGATCAAAAGCTTCTGCACAGCAAAGGAAACAGTCCACCAAACAAAAAGGCAACCCACGGAATGGGAGAAGATATTTGCAAATGACAGTACAGACAAAAGGTTGATATCCAGGATCTATAAAGAACTTCTCAAACTCAACACACACAAAACAGAGAATCATATCCAAAAATGGGCAGAAGATATGAACAGACACTTCTCCAACGAAGACATACAAATGGCTATCAGACACATGAAAAAATGTTCATCATCACTAGCCATCAGGGAGATTCAAATGAAAACCACATTGAGATACCACCTGACACCAGTTAGAATGGCCAAAATTAGCAAGACAGGAAACAACGTGTGTTGGAGAGGATGTGGAGAAAGGGGAACCCTCTTACACTGTTGGTGGGAATGCAAGTTGGTGCAGCCACTTTGGAGAACAGTGTGGAGATTCCTCCAGAAATTAAGAATAGAGCTTCCCTATGACCCTGCAATTGCACTGCTGGGTATTTACCCCAAAGATACAGATGGAGTGAAAAGAAGGGCCATCTGTACCCCAATGCTTATTGTAGCAATGGCTATGCTCACCAAACTGTGGAAAGAACCAAGATGCCCTTCAACGGATGAATGGATAAGGAAGATGTGGTACATATACGCAATGGAGTATTATGCCTCCATCAGAAAGGATGAATACCCAACTTTTGTAGCAACATGGACGGGACTGGAAGAAATTATGCTGAGCGAAATAAGTCAAGCAGAGAGAGAGTCATGTATCATATGGTCTCACTTATTTGTGGAGCATAGCAAATAACACGGAGGACATAGGGAGATGGAGAGGAGAGGGAGTTGAGAGAAACTGGAAGGGGAGATGAACCATGAGAGACTATGGACTCTGAAAAACAACCAGAGGGTTTTGGAGGGGCAGGGTGGGGTGGGAGTTTGAGGAATCAGGTGGTGGTTAATAGGGAGGGCACGTACTGCATGGAGCACTGGGTGTGATGCCAAAACAATGAACACTGTTATGCTGTAAATAAACAAATAAAAAAAAAAATGAGTCTATGGAAGGCCCGGCAGTGCCAGTTCACTCCACTGGAGGGAGTGGTGAGCCGTGGTGTGAGATACCCTGGAAGGCATGGCGATGCTGCTTGCCACCACTGGAGGCAGCGGCGAGCTGCCATGGGAAACACACCTGAAGAGGAGTCAGTGCAGCTTGCTGGCTCTGAAGGCAGGGCGGAGGTGCCCAGTGAGAGACCCTGAAACGTGAGGCACTACAGCTTATTTTTACAGGATGGAGTGGTGAGCTGTATAGTCTCTGTTTCTCCAGGCTCAAGGGTGGTGGTAAGAATTGATGGAGCCTGTCCCCCACTCAGCATTGTGCCCTCTTTCCCCAGGTTTGCTGGTAATGTGCTGTCAGGATGGTTCAGGAGGGTCCTCCCAGTTGGGCTCTGGAGCCAGGGGAACCAAACCCGACTCATGGTGCATTTGGAACCGAGGAGCTGAGTGTTTGTTTGGAAAAGTATGTTTGTTTCTCCAAAAAGGACAAGGGCATTGAGCAGCTTGAGAGGGAAGTGAATGACCAGTTAAGAAACAAGCCTGTGTCTCTCCTTCTCCCAGGAATCAGAGCAGATGTGCAGGCTTTAGGTGGGAGACGCCTGCTTATCTGCACCTGACAACCCTTCTTCACTCTGGCTCCATGAGACCTGAAGTTTGGAAGTCAGCGTCTGAGTCAGTCATGCAGCTTGTCCCAGGACGTCAGTGTTCAGAGAAAACAGCAGGCCTGTGGGTGACAATGTCACATCCATGCCAGGATGGCAGGTAAAAATTCCCTTTCACCCCAAATTTCCTGGGCTTTTCTCTTGTCTCCAGTGGAGCTCACAAATGGCACCCTGAACCAGCTGTAAGCAATCTCGTGTGGGTGCCAGAGCTCCTGAGTTTCTCTGCAGGGAGCACCTGGCAGGGATCTCATTTTCTGTTTATTTCTGGCTTACAAAGGTATTTGGAACATCTCTTTCCTAGGAAATCCCTTGGATTCGAAAGGGAAGGTGAGATTGACTTGGTGTGCCTTTTGAACATAGAAAGTATTCCTTCACCGAACAGTGTTTATTCCACTGGGCCTAGACTCTGGTGGAACGGCTGGCATCTAGAGTGAGGTGGCTGTTTGTGGTCAGATAGAGACTTGGATGATGGCTTCTTCTTTGTCCAAGGTGATGTATCCTAATGGATTCGTCTTTGAATCCAAAGAGTTCCAATGAGGGCAGAGGGAAAATTCAAAATGATTCCAAGGAGTCTTGGACAATTTAAAAGGGATGCTTGTCTTCCTAGGTTCACTCAAACGGCTATATATGGTTGGACATGCTGTATTTTCTCTGCAGTTTCATGGGTAGTGAAGTCAGAAGGAGAGTCTTTGGGAATTTCCCTGGATAAAGGCACTCTGTTGGCTTCAAGGGACTTGGTGTCAGGAACCCTGGGCTGAATTTCTGTGGCTGCTTTCCTGATGCTCAGTGAGTCAGGTTTTCCCACAGGTTTTATATTTCCTCCTTAGGAAATTGCTGGCAGGGAATGTTCTGTTTAAAGTGGAACCCTCGGGGGCACCTGTGTGGCTCAGTGGGTTAAGCCACTGCCTTCGGCTCAGGTCATGGTCTCAGGGTCCTGAGATCGAGCCCCGCATTGGGCTCTCTGCTCAGCGGGGAGTCTGCTTCGTCCTCTCTCTCTGCCTGCCTCTCTGCCTACTTGTGACCTCTGTCAAATAAATAAATAAAATCTAAAAAAAAAAAAAAAACAAAACCCAAAACCGGGACCCTCCTACATTGTTGGTGGGCCTGCGTGTTGTTGCAGCCACTCTTGGAAAGAATACAGTCTGTCCTCCAAAAGCTAAGAACTGAACAACAGTAGGATCCAGCAATTGTAATCCTAGTTATTTCCCTTAAGGGCACAAAAATGCACATTGAGTGGGGTATAAGCACCGTGATATTTACAGCAGCATTTTCAACCATTGTAAAACAATGGAGGGAGACCAAATGTCCATTCACTGATGAGTGATATATATATATATATATATATATATATATATATATATATATCACTCGTATATATCATATGTGTGTGTGTGTGTGTATGTGTATTCATTCTCCCACATCTTCTTAATGGAATAGGATCCAGGTTCAAAAAGGATGAAATCTTACCATCTGCAAGGATGTGGATGGATCTACAGTGGATTTAGCTAAGTAAAATCAGTAAGAAAAGACCAATAGCCTATATCTTGACCTCTATGGAATTTCAGAAAGAAAACAGATGAACATAGTGAGGGGAGAAAGGCCAATGAGGAAACAGACTCTAACCTAGAGCAAAATCGAGGGTTGCTAGGGGGCAGGGGTGTGGGGCGAAGGGTTAAGTGGGTGACAGCTATTAGGGAGAGTACTTGTTGTGATGAGCTCTGGGTGTTCTATGCAGGTGAGGAATCACAAAATCCTACCCCTGAAGGAGAGGAATGAACATTGCATGGAAACGAATTGGAATTGAAGTCAATGAAGAAAAGAAGACCATGTTCTACTTCATGAAGACTGAGGTAAAACTGGAATGACTTTTGCTCTCCTGTTCTGTAGCTGTTCATTATGAAACACTCTGTGGCAGGATACACTAGTTTCCTATTGCATAAGGAGCCCTCAGAAAGTTGCCATGAAAGATTTAGATCTCAGAGCATGTACATGTTCCATTGATATGTTACTTTCAGTTTGCCCAGGTGCAAAGGTAAGTGGAGAGAAATAGGGCTGAAGAGGAAAGGAGGTATTAAGCATTCAAGAGGTAGCCTTCCCCTTTCTCATGAATGCCTGGGCCAGTGTAAATTGGGAAGAAGGAGGGGGGATCCCAGAGCTTTGCCGCAGACAGGGGAGTTCTAGGTCTGCCTAGAGCTGGTGGTGTCCATGAGCAGAGCTGAGCTAGTGGCGTGGCAGGCCCAAACTGCTGGTGTTGAGGTGAGTTCCCCAAGGAGCTGAGTTGAGAATGGGGGTCAGGTGGTGAATCAGGCTCTGGGTTTGTGGCCAGGGGGCTGCAGAATGTGGGGGAGTCCTAATGGGGTCATGCAGGTTTCTCTGGCTCTGAGGGTTCTGCACAGCTCCAAAGGGACAAGTTTCCTGCTGGGTGGCAGGGGGACTCCTACAGTGTGGCTCCAAGTTTACCAATCTAGAGGGCTTGGTGGATAGGCCCCTGGGGAAGGAAGCCTGAAAATGCAACATAGGGTTAAGGGTAATGGGCTGGGCAGGACAGGCCTGATCAGCCTACACAGAGGTGAGATACCCTCAGAATTGAGTTGAGGAAATGCATCCTGCAATGCAGAAGAGTCAGGGTTTGTGGCCAGAGGGACGGCTGATCGTGGGGGTGGCTTTAGAGGGGCATGCTGGTTTCTCCCTCTCTGAGGAAACTTTGGAGCTCCAAATGTCATGGCTTCCCCCTGCATGGCATTCAGGTTTCTGCCTTGTTACAGGGGGGTCCTGAATCTGGGGAGTTTGGGGGCCAGGCCTCTTGGGATGGAAGCCCGAAATCAGAAACTAGAGCTACGGTAAGGGCGTAGGGGCATGGCATGCTCAATCTGCTACTGCTGAGGTGGGCTCCCTGGTGGGCTGACTTCAGGGTGGGTATCAGGTGGCATGTCAGACTCAGAGTTTGTGTCCAGGGATGCCACAGAAGCTGGGCGTGACCTCAGGGTTGCATGCAGGTTTCTCCTACCCTGAGGGTTCTGCAGAGCTCCAAATGGCATGGTTTCCTCCTGTGTGGCAGACGCAGTCCTGGGGTGTCACTGAGGAATCCTTAATCTCTACTGGCATGAATCTCGGAGGTGCCCAATCTGGCGGGCTTGGGGGACAGGCCTCTGTTCATGAAAGCCTGTACACCCCACCTAGGTTTATGGTTAGGGCCGAAGGGCATGGCAGGTCCAATGTGCCGGTGCTGATGCGGGCTCCCCTAAGGGTCGAGTTGAGGGCATAGATCTGGCATCGCAGGAGAATCTGGTTTTATGGCCATGGGGGTGACTCATGGTGGGGTGGCATTACGGGGGTTTGCATGTTTCTCCTCGTCTGAGTGTTCAGTGCAGCTCTAAACCACAAGTTTTCCTCATGAGTGCCAGGTGGAGTCCCGTGGTGGCGCTCAGTAGACCTTAATCTGGGGGGACATGGGAGGCAGGCCCCTGGGATGGAAGCCTGAAAACCTAAAGAGGGGTTCTGGTAAGGGCTTAGGGGCATGGTGGCCTGATCTGCTTATGTTGAGGTGGGGCGCCCTAGGGTCTGAATTTATGGCATGCGTCCGGCAGCTCAGCAGAATCTGGTTTATGGCCGGGGGGACGGGTGCAGATGATGGGAGTGCCTTTAGAGGGGCAAGTTTCTCCCTCTCTGAGGGTTCAGCACAACTCCAAGGCACAGGTTCCTACTGTGTGGCAAGCGGAGTCCTGAGGTGTATGTCAAGATTCCTTAATCCAGGGGATTTTGTTGCCTGGACCCTCAGAATGGAAGACTGAACACCCAAACTTGTGTTAGGGTTAGGGCCTAGGGGCAATGGCAGGCCCGATCTGCCAGTGCTGAGGCGGGATCCCGTATGGGCTGAGTTGAGGGTATGCATTTGGTGGCGGGATGGAATCCAGCTCTATGGCCAGAGTGGCTGTTGATTATTGGGGTGGCTTTAGGGTGGCATGAAAGTTTCTCCCCATCTGAGGGTTCATTGCAGCTCCAAACCACAAGGTTTCCACTTGTGTGACAGGCTGTGTCCTGTGGTGTTGCTCAGAAGTCCTTAATCTGGGGGGCGTGGGGGCCAGGCCTCTTGGGATGGAAGCCTGAAAATCCAAACTAGGGTTAGGGTTAAGGCTTAGGGACATGGCAGGCCCGATCTGCTGCAATTGAGGGGGTCTCCTGGATAGGCCGAATGGAGGGTGGGAATCAGGCAGGACTTGAGGTCTGTGTTGGTGTTTGTGGGGGCAAAGAAGCTAGTGGTGTCCGCGGGGGGCATGCAGCTTTCTCCTGCTCTGAGGTTCCTGCACAGTTCCAAATGGCACCATTTTGCCCTAGGAGGCTGGAGGAGTGCTGGCGGGAGTCTCAGTCATCCCCAGTCTGATGGGCTTGGGGTACAGGCCTCTGGGCATGGAAGGCTGTATACCCCACCTAGGGTTAGGGTTAGGGTCTAGGGTCATGGCAGGCCCAATCTGCCGGCGCTGAGATGGGCTCCCCTCAGGGCTGAGTTGAGGGCATGTGTCCGGTAGCTTCATAGAAAACAGCTTTCTGGCCTGGGGTGCCGCAAATTGTGCGGATAGCTTTACGGGGGCTTGAAGGTTTCTCACCCTCTGAGTATTCAGCAGCTCCAAACTGCAAGGTTTCATCCTGCGTGGCTGTTGGAGTCCTGCAATGTCACTCAGGGGTCCTTAATCCAGGGGGCCTGGAGGCTAGGCATCTTGGGATGGAAGCCTGGAAACTCAAACTAAGGGTGAGGTCTTGGGGCGCGACAGGCCCAATCTGCCAGTGCTGAGGCGGACTCCCCGGTGGCCTGAGTTGAGGGTCGGTGATAGGTGGCTAGTGTGAATCTGGGTTTGTGTTCAGGAGGGGCTCAGATGCTGGGGCTTGCCTTGGGGGGCATGAAGTTATCTTTTGCTCTGAGGTCTAAGTAGCTCCAAATGGCACTGTAACAGCATAGGCAGCCTCCAGACTGCCAGAGTGAGTCTCATGCATCCACAATCTGGCGGGTTTGGGGGCTAGGCCTCTGGGTACGGAAGACTGTACACCCAACCTAGGGTTAGGGTTAAGGCCTAGGGGCATGGCAGTTCTGATATGCTGCTGATATGCTGTGTTGAGGCGGGCTCCCTCAGGGCTGAGTGGATGACATGCCTCTGGCGTTGTGGCAGAATCTGGCATTATGTCTGGGGCATTTCCAATGGCGGGTGTGTTTAGGTGCTCATGCACCTTTCTTTCTGGAGGGCAGGCAGAGTCCTGTGTTGTGACTTTGGAATCCCCAGTCTGGAGGGTTAGGGTTAGGGATAGAGGTTCGGAGAGTGTTAGGGTTAGTTGTTAGGGGTTAGGGTTAGGGTTAGGGTTAGGAGTTAGGGGATAGGGTTAGAGGTAAGGTTTAGGGTTAGGCTTAGGGTTAGGCGTATGTCTTAGGGACAAGGCATGTCAGATCTGCCAACACAGATATGGACTCACCCAAGGGCTGTGTTGAGGGCGGGACTCAGGAGTCTCCTCAGGCCCTGGATTTTTGGACTGGAGGGGCAAAGAAGGTGGGAATCGCCTCTGGGGAGCATGATGGTTTCTACTGCTCCGAGGTTGTTATGTTAGGTTTAGAGGTTAGGGTTAGGTTTTGTGGTTAGGGTTAGTGTTAAGATTAGTGTTAAGGTGGGGCGCCTGGGTGGCTCAGTTGGTTAAAGCCTCTGCCTTCCGCTCAGGTCATGATCTCAGGGTCCTGGGATGGAGCCCCACATCAGGCTCTCTGCTCAGCGGGGAGCGTGCTTCGTCCTCTCTGTGCCTTCTTCTGATCTGTCTCTGTCAAAGAAATGAATAAAATCTTAAAAAAAATAAAAAGATTAGGGTTAGGGTTATGTCTTAGGGACAAGGCATGTTGGATCTGGTAACACTTATATGGGCTCACCCAAGGGCTGAGTTGAAGGCGGGACTCAGGAGGCTCCTTAGGCCCTGGGTTTTTTTCCTAGAAGGTAAAGATGGTGGGAATGGCCTCAGGGGAGCATGCTGGTTTCTAGGTCTCTGAGAGTGTTAGATAGCACTAAATGAAATGGTTTATTTCATTTATTCTCCTGGCTGAGAGGCTGAGTCCTGCCATCAGTCTGATGTTCCTATCCACTGGGATGGAATTGGGTATCAGGCCTCTGGGGTCCAGAGCCTGACCACCTGAGCTAGGGTATTAGGGTTTGGTCCTGGGAGCATGGCAGGCCTGAGGTGCCAGTGCGGACTCAGGCTCTCCGGAGGGCTGAGTTGAGGGTATTGCTCTGGTGGCCCATCAGGCACTGGGCGGTGGTGTGTGGGTCCTCGGAAGGTGTGGGAGTCTTTAGGGGGCATGGAGGTTTCTCCGGCCAGGAGCGTACTGCACAGGGCCATGTGGGCCATTTTCCTTGTGGGTGGCAGCCGGAGTCCAGCATTGCAAATACAGGGTCCCCAGTCTGGACGGCTAGGGAGCCAGGCCTCTGTGGATCGAAGCATAAACACCCATCCTAGCATTATGGTTAAGTCTTTGGGGCATGGTAACCCCGATCTGCCGGTGCTGTGGTGACCCATCCTGATGCCTGAGTTGAGGCTATGTCTGCAGGACATTGAGACTCTGGTTCCCGGTCCTTGGGAGGGTCCAGAAGTGCTTTGGCCTCAGGGAGACTTGCAGGCTTCTCCTGCTCTGTGGCTTCAGCCCATTTCTAAACGGCACGGTTCATGCTGGGATCATGTGCAATTATGGGGTGCAACTCAGGGGTCCCCTATCTGGGGTTTTGAGGACCAGTTGTGGGAGGATGATGCCTGAGCACGAACCTGGGCTAGGGTTAGTATTAGGATTAGGGTTAAGGTTATGTCTTAGGGACAAGGCATGTCGGATATGCAAGCACAGATATCAGCTCGCCCAAGGGCTGAGTTGAGGGTGGGACTCAGGAGGCTCCTCGGGCACTGGGGTTTTGGGCTGTACGGGCAAAGATGTTGGAAATCGCCTCAGGGGAGCATGCCAGTTTCTACAATTCTCAGGGCATTAGATAGCACGAAATGAAAGGTCACCTTCTGGCTGAGAGGGTGAGTCCTGCTGTGAGGGTTAGGTTGTAGGGGCATTGCAGCCCCAATCTGCTGGCGCTGTGGTGGCCCATCCCAATGCTTGAGTTCAGAGCGTGTGTCTGCAGGACCATGAGACTCCTGGTTCTTGGTCCTTGGGGGCGCTGGAAGTGGGGTGCACTCAGGGAGACATTCAAATTTATCCCGCTCTGTGGGTTCAGCACAATTCTAAACAGCATGGTTTCCTCCTGGTGTCAGGTTCAATGATGGGGTATCGCTCACGGGTCCCCCATCTGGGGCCTTGGGGACCAGGAGTCAGAGTATGGACGCCTGAACACACAACCTGGGCTAGGTATAGTATTATGGTTAGTGTTAGGCTTAGGGACAGGGCATGTCGGATCTGCTAGCACAGATACGGGCTCACCCAAGGGCTGAGTTGAGGGCAGGACTCAGGAGGCTCCTCAGGCCCTGGGTTCTTGGCCTGGAGGAGCAAAGCTGGTGGGAATGGCCTCAAGGGAGAATGGCTGGTTGCTACTGCTCTGAGGGTGTGAGAGAACACCAAATGAAAAGGTCTCCTCCTGGCTGAGAACTGAGTCCTGCCGACAGTCTGATGCTCAACCCATGGGAGGAATTGGGTGTCAGGCCTCTGGGTCCAATGCCTGAACACCCAACCTAGTGTTAGGGTTTCGTCCTGGGAGAATGGCAGGCCTGCCAGTGCGGCTCAGGTTCTCCGGAGGGCTGAGTTGAGGGCATTGCTCTGGTGGCCTGTCAGGCTCTGGGTTTGTGGTGTGGCATTTCTTGGAAGGCGTGGGTGGCTTTAGGGGGCATGGAGGATTCTGTGGCCAGGAGCATACTGCACAGGATCATATGGTCCAGTTTCATCGTGGGTGGCAGCCAGAGTCCTGCATTGGGAATCCAGGGTCCCCAGTCTGGAGGGCTAGGGGTCCAGTCCTCAGGGGACAGAAGCCTGACACCCAACCTAGGGTTAGGGTAGGGTTGTAAGGGCATGGCAGCCCCGATCTGATGGCGCTGTGGTGATGCTTCCCAATGCCTGAGTTGAGGGCGCGAGTCTGTAGCACTGTGAGAGTCCGGGTTCCTGGTCCTTGGGTGTGCCAGAAGTGGCAGTGGCCTCTGGGAGGCATGCAGGTTTCTCCCGCTCTGCGGGTTCAACACATTTCTAAAGGGCAGGGTTTCCTCCTGGGATCAGGCGCAATTATGGGGTGCAGCTCAGGGGTCCCCCATCTGGCCGTTTGGGGGACCAGGCTATGGAGGAGGGATGCCTGAACACACAACCTGGGCTAGAGTTAGTATTAGGGTTAGGCTTAGCGTTAAGGTTATGTCTTAGGGAGAAGGCATGTGGGATCTGCCAGCACAGATATTGGCTCACTCAAGGGCTGAGTTGAGGGCAGGGCTCCGGAGGCTTCTCAGGCCCTGGGTTTTTGGCCTGGAGGTGCAAAGATGGCGGGAATGGCCTCAGGGCAGCTTGGCCGGTTCCTAGGGCTCTGAGGGTGTTGGAGAGCACCAAATGGAATCTCCTGCTGGTTGAGAAGCTGAGTCATGCCATCAGTTTGATGCTCCCACCCATGGGTGGAATTGGGTGTCAGGGTTCTAGAACCTGAACACCCAACCTAGGCTTAGGGTTTGGTCCTGGGAGAATGGCAGGCCTGATGTGCCAGCACGGACTCAGGCTCTCTGGAGGGCTGGGCTGAGGGCATTGTTCTGGCGGCCTGTAAGGCTAAGGAATTGTGCTGTGGGGGTGCTCAGAAGATGTGGTTGGCTTTAGGGGTCATGGAGGTTTCTCCGGCAAGGAGCGTTCTGCAAAGGTCCATGTGGTCAAGTTTCATCATGGGTGGCAGCCAGAGTCCTACGTTGGGAATATGGGGTCCCCAGTCTGGAGGGCTAGGGAGCCAGTCCTCTGGGGACTGAAGCCTGAACGCCCAACCGAGGGTTAGGTTTAGGTCACAGGGGCATGGCGGCCCGGATCTGCCGGCACAGTGATGACCAATCCCGATGCCTGAGTTGAGGACGTGAGTCTGCAGGACCGTGAGACTCCTCATTCCTGCTCCTCAGGGGCGCCGGTATTGGGGGTGGCGTCAGGGAGGCATTCTGATTTCTTCTGCTCTGTAGGTTCAGCACATTCCTTTTTTTTTTCACCTTCAATATCTATCTATCTATATTATTTCTTTTCAGCGTAACAGTATTCCTTATTTTTGCACCACACCCAGTGCTCCATGCAACACGTGCCCTCCCTAATACCCACCACCTTGTTCTCCCAACCTCCCACTCCCCACCCATTCAAGACCCTCAGGTTCTTTTTCAGAGTCCGTAGTCTCTCATGGTTCACCTCCCCTTCCCATTTCCCACAACTTCCTTCTCCTCTCCATCTCCCCATGTCCTCCTTGTTCTTTGTTATGCTCCACAAGTAAGTGAAACCATATGATAATTGACTCTCTCTGCTTGACTTATTTCACTCAGCATAATCTCTTCCACTCCCGTCCATATTGCTACAAAAGTTGGTATTCATCTTTTCTGATGGAGGCATAATACTCCATCTTGTATATGGACCACATCTTCCTTATCCATTCGTCCATTGAAGGGCATCTTGGTTCTTTCCACAGTTTGGCGACCGAGGCCTTTGCTGCTATAATCATTGGGGTACAGATGGCCCTTCTTTTCACTCCATCTGTATCTTTGGGGTAAATACCCAGCAGTGCAATTGCAGGGTCATAGGGAAGCTGTATTCTTAATTTCTGGAGGAATCTCCACACTGTTCTCCAAAGTGGCTGCACCAACTTGCATTCCCACCAACAGTGTAAGAGGGTTCCCCTTTCTCCACATCCTCTCCAACACACGTTGTTTCCTGTCTTGCTAATTGTGGCCTTTCTAACTGGTGTCAGGTGGTATCTCAATGTCGTTTTCATTTGAATCTCCCTGATGGCTAGTGATGATGAACATTTTGTCCTGTGTCTGATAGCCATTTGTATGTCTTCGTTGGAGGAGTGTCTGTTCATATCTTCTGCCCATTTTTGGATATGATTATCTGTTTTGTGTGTGTTGAGTTTGAGAAGTTCTTTCTAGATCCTGGATATCAACCTTTTGTCTGAACTGTCATTTACAAATATCTTCTCCCGTTCCGTGGGTTGCCTTTTGATTGGTGGACTGTTCCCTTTGCTGTGCAGAAGCTTTTGATCTTGATGAAGTGCCAAAAGTTCATTTTCGCTTTTCTTTCCTTGGCCTTTGGAGACATATCTTGAAAGAAGTTGCTGTGGCTGATATCGAAGAGGTTACTGCCTATGTACTCCTCTAGGATTCTGAGATAATCCTGTCTCACGTTGAGCTCCTTTATCGAGTTCGAGTTTATCATGGTGTATGGTGTAAGAGAATGGTCGAGTTTCATTCTTCTACATATCGCTGTCCAGTTTTCCCAGCACCATTGATTGAGGAGAATGTCTTTTGTTACATTGAATATTTTTTCCTGATTTCTCGATGATTATATCACAATAGAGTTGGGGGTCCATATCTAATCGGGATCGATTTGGGCAGAGCGCTCATGAAAATTAGCTGGCGTTGGACAACCATGGGGACCGCCTTGTTCCGCGTGGCCCAGGACCCTTTCTCACTCGGGGTATGTCCCAGCCACCCAAAAACGCGCCGAGACGATGGGGCCCGGCCGGGGGCCTCAGAGCCGGAGAGCTTGCTCGGAGCAGAGTTGATGGAGGGTCTGTGGTCGGTCATCCGGCTCCGCCTTGGAGGGAGGCCGGGGCGCCCGGGAAGGGATTGGCCTCTCTGGGGGAACAAAAAGATCTGTCGCGCCACAGCTGTGTCGCAGCCACGAAAGGGGCCGATGGCGCCGGGACGGTCGGAGGACTCGTGGCGCGGGACTCAGGGTTCCCCATGGGGAGGCCCGCAGGCTCAGGCCGCTGACAACGGAAGGCTGAGCAAGCAGGCCTGGACCGGGCCCGGCTTTCGGGGCTGGCCCGGCCCCAGCTGCCAGCGAAGGGAGGGGACCACCAGAGTCTGAGGAGCGCGAGGCGTCGACTTGCCCACGCCAGCCTCACGGAGCTCCTCCTGGCTGTGCCGGATCGCGACGACACGCGATCCCGGACAGGGCCCCGGGGGGGCGGCCCTGCGGCCCTGTGGTGCCCGAAGTGTGTTCGCCGGGCGTCTTCCGGCCAATTCTCACGAGCGTTCTGCCCAAATCGGGATCGATTTGGGCAGAACGCTCGTGAGAATTGGCCGGCATTGGGCAGCCCTGGTCAGCGCCCAGTTCCGCGTGGAGCAGGCCCTTTCTCGCTCGGGGCATGTCGCGGCCACCCGGAAAACGAACCGCGACGATGGGGCGCGGCCGGCAGCCGCGGCGCCGGGGAGTTTTCCCCGAGCAGAGTGGATGGAGGCGCCGTGGCCGGGCGTCCGCCTCCGCCGTGGCGGCCGGCCGGGGCGCCCCTGGAGGGGGCTGGCCTCTGTGGGGAAACGGACTGGTCTCTCACTCCGCGGCTAGGACGAAACCGCGAAAGGTGCCGTTGTGGCCGGGACGGTCGGGGGACTCGTGGCGCGGGACTCAGGGTTCCCCATGGGGAGGCCCCCAGGCTCAGGCCCCTCGCAACGGAAGGCTGAGCAAGCAGGCCCGGGCCCGGGCCCGGCTTTCGGGGCTGGCCCGGCCCCAGCTGCCGGCGCCAGGGAGGGGACCCCCGGAGGCTGAGGAGCGGGAGGCGTCGGCCTCCCCCCGGCACGCCTCCCGGAGCTCCTCCTGGCGGTGCCGGAACGCGACGACACGCGATCCCGGACAGGGCCCCGGGGGGGGCCGCCCTGCGGCCCTGTGGTGCCCGAAGTGTGTTCGCCGGGCGTTTTCCGGCCAATTCTCACGAGCGTTCTGCCCAAATCGGGATCGATTTGCGCAGAACGCTCGTGAGAATTGGCCGGCGTTGGGCAGCCCTGGTCAGCGCCCAGTTCCGCGTGGAGCAGGGCCTTTTCTCGCTCGGGGCATGTCGCGGCCGCCCGGAAAACGAGCCGCGACGATGGGGCGCGGCCGGAAGCCGCGGCGCCGGGGAGTTTTCCCCGAGCAGAGTGGATGGAGGCGCCGTGGCCGGGTGTCCGCCTCCGCCGTGGCGGGCGGCCGGGGCGCCCATGGAGGGGGCTGGCCTCTGTGGGGAAACGGACTGGTCTCTCACTCCGCGGCTAGGACGAAGCCACGAAAGGTGCCGTTGTCGCCGGGACGGTCGGGGGACTCGTGGCGCGGGACTCAGGGTTCCCCATGGGGAGGCCCCCAGGCTCAGGCCCCTGGCAACCGAAGGCTGAGCAAGCAGGCCCGGGCCCGGGCCCGGCTTTCGGGGCTGGCCCGGCCCCAGCTGCCGGCGCCAGGGAGGGGACCCCCGGAGGATGAGTAGCGGGAGGCGTCGGCCTCCCCGCGGCACGCCTCCCGGAGCTCCTCCTGGCGGTGCCGGAACGCGACGACACGCGATCCCGGACAGGGCCCCGGGGGGGGCTGCCCTGCGGCCCTGTGGTGCCCGAAGTGTGTTCGCCAGGCGTTTTCCCGCCAAATCTCACGAGCGTTCTGCCCAAATCGGGATCGATTTGGGCAGAACGCTCGTGAGAATTGGCCGGCGTTGGGCAGCCCTGGTCAGCGCCCAGTTCCGCGTGGAACAGGGCCCTTTCTCGCTCGGGGCATGTCGCGGCCACCCGGAAAACGAGCCGCGCCGATGGGGCGCGGCCGGAAGCCGCGGCGCCGGGGAGTTTTCCCCGAGCAGAGAGGATGGAGGCGCCGTGGCCGGGCGTCCGCCTCCGCCGTGGCGGGCGGCCGGGGCGCCCCTGGAGGGGGCTGGCCTCTGTGGGGAAACGGACTGGTCTCTCACTCCGCGGCTAGGACGAAGCCGCGAATGGTGCCGTTGTCGCCGGGACGGTCGGGCGACTCGTGGCGCGGGACTCAGGGTTCCCCATGGGGAGGCCCCCAGGCTCAGGCCCCTGGCAACGGAAGGCTGAGCAAGCAGGCCCGGGCCTGGGCCCGGCTTTCGGGGCTGGCCCGGCTCCAGCTGCCGGCGCCAGGGAGGGGACCCCCGGAGGCTGAGGAGCGGGAGGCGTCGGCCGCCCCGCGGCACGCCTCCTGGAGCTCCTCCTGGCGGTGCCGGAACGCGACGACACGCGATCCCGGACAGGGCCCCGGGGGGGTCGCCCTGCGGCCCTGTGGTGCCCGAAGTGTGTTCGCCGGGCCTTTACCGGCCAATTCTCACGAGCGTTCTGCCCGTATCGTGATCGATTTGGGCAGAACGCTCGTGAGAATTGGCCGGCAATGGGCAGCCCTGGTCAGCGCCCAGTTCCGCGTGGAGCAGGGCCCTTTCTCGCTCGGGGCATGTCGCGGACACCCGGAAAACGAGCCGCGACGATGGGGCGCGGCCGGCAGCCGCGGCGCCGGGGAGTTTTCCCCGAGCAGCGTGGATGGAGGCGCCGTGGCCGGGCGTCCGCCTCCGCCGTGGCGGGGGGCCGGGGCGCCCCTGGAAGGGGCTGGCCTCTGTGGGGAAACGGACTGGTCTCTCACTCCGCGGCTAGGACGAAGCCGCGAAAGGTGCCGTTGTCGCCGGGACGGTCGGGGGACTCGTGGCGCGGGACTCAGGGTTCCCCATGGGGAGGCCCCCAGGCTCAGGCCCCTGGCAACGGAAGGCTGAGCAAGCAGGCCCGGGCCGGGGCCCGGCTTTCGGGGCTGGCCCGGCCCAGGTGCCGGCGCCAGGGAGGGGACCCCGGAGGCTGAGGAGCGGGAGGCGTCGGCCTCCCCGCGGCACGCCTCCCGGAGCTCCTCCTGGCGGTGCCGGAACGCGACGACACGCGATCCCGGACAGGGCCCCGAGGGGGGGCCGCCCTGCGGTCCTGTGTTGCCCGAAGTGTGTTCGCCGGGCCTTTTCCGGCCAATTCTCACAAACGTTCTGCCCAAATCGGGATCGATTTGAGCAGAACGCTCGTGAGAATTGGCCGGCGTTGGGCAGCCCTCGTCAGCGCCCAGTTCCGCGTGGAGCAGGGCCCTTTCTCGCTCGAGGCATGTCGCGGCCAACCGGAAAACGAGACGCGACGATGGGGCGCGGCCGGCAGCCGCGGCGCCGGGGAGTTTTCCCCGAGCAGAGTGGATGGAGGCGCCGTGGCCGGGCGTCCGCCTCCGCCGTGGCGGGCGGCCGGGGCGCCCCTGGAGGGGGCTGGCCTCTGTGGGGAAATGGACTGGTCTCTCACTCCGCGGCTAGGACGAAGCCGCGAAAGGTGCCGATGTCGCCGGGACGGTCGGGGGACTCGTGGCGCGCGTCTCAGGGTTCCCCATGGGAGGCCCCCAGGCTCAGGCCCCTGGCAACCGAAGGCTGAGCAAGCAGGCCCGGGCCCGGGCCCGGCTTTCGGGGCTGGCCCGGCCCCAGCTGCCGGCGCCAGGGAGGGGACCTCCGGAGGCTGAGGAGCGGGAGGCGTCGGCCTCCCCGCGGCACGCCTCCCGGAGCTCCTCCTGGCGGTGCCGGAACGCGACGACACGCGATCCCGGACAGGGCCCCGGGGGGGGCGGACCTGCGGCCCTGTGGTGCCCGAAGTGTGTTCGCCGGGCGTTTTCCGGCCAAATCTCACGAGCGTTCTGCCCAAATCGGGATCGATTTGGGCAGAACGCTCGTGAGAATTGGCTGGCGTTGGGCAGCCCTGGTCAGCGCCCAGTTCCGCGTGGAGCAGGGCCCTTTCTCGCTCGGGGCATGTCGCGGCCACCCGGAAAACGAGCCGCGACGATGGGGCGCGGCCGGAAGCCGCGGCGCCGGGGAGTTTTCCCCGAGCAGAGTGGATGGAGGCGCCGTCTCCGGGCGTCCGCCTCCACCGTGGCGGGCGGCCGGGGCGCCCCTGGAGGGGGCTGGCCTCTGTGGGGAAACGGACTGGTCTCTCATCCGCGGCTAGGACGAAGCCGCGAAAGGTGCCGTTGTCGCCGGGACGGTCGGGGGACTCGTGGCGCGGGACTCAGGGTTCCCCATGGGGAGGCCCCCAGGCTCAGGCCCCTGGCAACAGAAGGCTGAGCAAGCAGGCCCGGGCCTGGGCCCGGCTTTCGGGGCTGGACCGGCCCCAGCTGCCGGCGCCAGGGAGGGGACCCCCGGAGGCTGAGGAGCGGGAGGCGTCGGCCGCCCCGCGGCACGCCTCCCGGAGCTCCTCCTGGCGGTGCCGGAACGCGACGACACGCGATCCCGGACAGGGCCCCGGGGGGGGCCGCCCTGCGGCCCTGTGGTGCCCGAAGTGTGTTCGCCGGGCGTTTTCCGGCCAATTCCCACGAGCGTTCGGCCCAAATCGGGATCGATTTGGGCAGAACGCTCGTGAGAATTGGCCGGCGTTGGGCAGCCCTGGTCAGCGCCCACTTCCGCGTGGAGCAGGGCCCTTTCTCGCTCGGGGCATGTCGCGGACACCCGGAAAACGAGCCGCGACGATGGGGCGCGGCCGGCAGCCGCGGCGCCGGGGAGTTTTCCCCGAGCAGAGTGGATGGAGGCGCCGTGGCCGTGCGTCCGCCTCCGCCGTGGCGGGCGGCCGGGGCGCCCCTGGAGGGGGCTGGCCTCTGTGGGGAAACGGACTGGTCTCTCACTCCGCGGATAGGACGAAGCCGCGAAAGGTGCCGTTGTCGCCGGGACGGTCGGGGGACTCGTGGCGCGGGACTCAGGGTTCCCCATGGGGAGGCCCCCAGGCTCAGGCCCCTGGCAACGGAAGGCTGATCAAGCAGGCCCGGGCCCGGTCCCGGCTTTCGGGGCTGGCCCGGCCCCAGCTGCCGGCGCCAGGGAGGGGACCCCGGAGGCTGAGGAGCGGGAGGCGTCGGCCTCCCCGCGGCACGCCTCCCGGAGCTCCTCCTGGCGGTGCCGGAACGCGACGACACGCGATCCCGGACAGGGCCCCGGGGGGGGCCGCCCTGTGGCCCTGTGGTGCCCGAAGTGTGTTCGCCGGGCGTTTTCTGGCCAATTCTCACGAGCGTTCTGCCCAAATCGGGATCGATTTGGGCAGAACGCTCGTGAGAATTGGCCGGCGTTGGGCAGCCCTGGTCAGCGCCCAGTTCCGCGTGGAGCAGGGCCCATTCTCGCTCGGGGCATGTCGCGGACACCCGGAAAACGAGCCGCGACGATGGGGCGCGGCCGGCAGCCGCGGCGCCGGGGAGTTTTCCCCGAGCAGCGTGGATGGAGGCGCCGTGGCCGGGCGTCCGCCTCCGCCGTGGCGGGGGGCCAGGGCGCCCCTGGAAGGGGCTGGGCTCTGTGGGGAAACGGACTGGTCTCTCACTCCGCGGCTAGGAGGAAGCCGCGAAAGGTGCCGTTGTCGCCGGGACGGTCGGGCGACTCGTGGCGCGGGACTCAGGGTTCCCCATGGGGAGGCCCCCAGGCTCAGGCCCCTGGCAACGGAAGGCTGAGCAAGCAGGCCCGGGCCGGGGCCCGGCTTTCGGGGCTGGCCCGGCCTCAGCTGCCGGCGCCAGGGAGGGGACCCCCGGAGGCTGAGGAGCGGGAGGCGTCGGCCGCCCCGCGGCACGCCTCCCGGAGCTCCTCCTGGCGATGGCGGAACGCGACGACACGCGATCCCGGACAGGGCCCCGGGGGGGGCCGCCCTGCGGCCCTGTGGTGCCCGAAGTGTGTTCGCCGGGCGTTTTCCGGCCAATTCTCACGAGCGTTCTGCCCAAATCGAGATCGATTTGGGCAGAACGCTCGTGAGAATTGGCCGGCGTTGGGCAGCCCTGGTCAGCGCCCAGTTCCGCGTGGAGCAGGGCCCTTTCTCGCTCGGGGCATGTCGCGGCCACCCGGAAAACGAGCCGCGACGATGGGGCGCGGCCGGCAGCCGCGGCGCCAGGGAGTTTTCCCCGAGCAGAGTGGATGGAGGCGCCGTGGCCGGGCGTCCGCCTCCGCCGTGGCGGGCGGCCGGGGCGCCCCTGGAGGGGGCTGGCCTCTGTGGGGAAACGGACTGGTCTCTCACTCCGCGGCTAGGACGAAGCCGCGAAAGGTGCCGTTGTCGCCGGGACGGTCGGGGGACTCGTGGCGCGGGTCTCAGTGTTCCCCATGGGAGGCCCCCAGGCTCAGGCCCCTGGCAACGGAAGGCTGAGCAAGCAGGCCCGGACCCGGGCCCGGCTTTCGGGGCTGGCCCGGCCCCAGCTGCCGGCGCCAGGGAGGGGACCTCCGGAGGCTGCGGCGCGGGAGGCGTCGGCCTCCCCGCGGCACGCCTCCCGGAGCTCCTCCTGGCGGTGCCGGAACGCGACGAGACGCGATCCCGGACAGGGCCCCGGGGGGGGCGGCCCTGCGGCCCTGTGGTGCCCGAAGTGTGTTCGCCGGGCCTTTTCCGGCCAATTTTCACGAGCGTTCTGCCCAAATCGGGATCGATTTGGACAGAACGCTCGTGAGAATTGGCCGGCGTTGGGCAGCCCTGGTCAGCGCCCAGTTCCGCGTGGAGCAGGGCCCTTTCTCGCTCGGGGCATGGCGCGGCCACCGGGAAAACGAGCCGCGACGATGGGGCGCGGCCGGCAGGCGAGGCGCCGGGGAGTTTTCCCCGAGCAGAGTGGATGGAGGCGCCGTGGCCGGGCGTCCGCCTCCGCCGTGGCGGGCGGCCGGGGCGCCCCTGGAGGGGGCTGGCCTCTGTGGGGAAACGGACTGGTCTCTCACTCCGCGGCTAGGACGAAGCCGCGAAAGGTGCCGTTGTCGCCGGGACGGTCGGGGGACTCTTGGCGCGGGACTCAGGGTTCCCCATGGGGAGGCCCCCAGGCTCAGGCCCCTGGCAACGGAAGTCTGAGCAAGCAGGCCCGGGCCCGGGCCCGGCTTTCGGGGCTGGCCCGGCCCCATCTGCCGGCGCCAGGGAGGGGACCCCCGGAGGCTGAGGAGCGGGAGGCGTCGGCCTCCCCGCGGCACGCCTCCCGGAGCTCCTCCTGGCGGTGCCGGAACGCGACGACACGCGATCCCGGACAGGGCCCCGGGGGGGGCCGCCCTGCGGCCCTGTGGTGCCCGAAGTGTGTTCGCCGGGCGTTTTCCGGCCAATTCTCACGACCGTTCTGCCCAAATTGGGATCGATTTGGGCAGAACGCTCGTGAGAATAGGCCGGCGTTGTTCAGCCCTGGTCAGCGCCCAGTTCCGCGTGGAGCAGGGGCCTTTCTCGCTCCGGGCATGTCGCGGCCACCTGGAAAACGAGCCGCGACGATGGGGCGCGTCCGGCAGCCGCGGCGCCGGGGAGTTTTCCCCGAGCAGAGTGGATGGAGGCGCCGTGGCCGGGCGTCCGCCTCCGCTGTGGCGGGCGGCCGGGGCGCCCCTGGAAGGGGCTGGCCTCTGTGGGGAAACGGACTGGTCTCTCACTCCGCGGCTAGGACGAAGCCGCGAAGGGTGCCGTTGTCGCCGGGACGGTCGGGGGACTCGTGGCGCTGGACTCAGGGTTCCCCATGGGGAGGCCCCCAGGCTCAGGCCCCTGGCAACGGAAGGCTGAGCAAGCAGGCCCGGGCCCGGGCCCGGCTTTCGGGGCTGGCCCGGCCCCAGCTGCCGGCGCCAGGGAGGGGACCTCCGGAGGCTGAGGAGCGGGAGGCGTCGGCCTCCCCTCGGCACGCCTCCCGGAGCTCCTCCTGGCGGTGCCGGAACGCGAAGACACGCGATCCTGGACAGGGCCCCGGGGGGGGCGGACCTGCGGCCCTGTGGTGCCCGAAGTGTGTTCGCCGGGCGGTTTCCGGTCAAATCTCACGAGCGTTCTGCCCAAATCGGGATCGATTTGGGCAGAACGCTCGTGAGAATTGGCCGGCGTTGGGCAGCTCTGGTCAGCGCCCAGTTCCGCGTGGAGCAGGGCCCTTTCTCGCTCGGGGCATGTCGCGGCCACCCGGAAAACGAGCCGCGACGATGGGGCGCGGCCGGAAGCCGCGGCGCCGGGGAGTTTTCCCCGAGCAGAGTGGATGGAGGCGCCGTGGCCGGGCGTCCGCCTCCGCCGTGGCGGGCGGCCGGGGCGCCCCTGGAGGGGGCTGGCCTCTGTGGGGAAACGGACTGGTCTCTCACTCTGCGGCTAGGACGAAGCCGCGAAAGGTGCCGTTGTCGCCGGGACGGTCGGGGGACTCGTGGCGCGGGACTCAGTGTTCCCCATGGGGAGGCCCCAGGCTCAGGCCCCTGGCAACGGAAGGCTGAGCAAGCAGGCCCGGGCCCGGTCCCGGCTTTCGGGGCTGGCCCGGCCCCAGCTGCCGGCGCTAGGGAGGGGACCCCGGAGGCTGAGGAGCGGGAGGCGTCGGCCTCCCCGCGGCACGCCTCCCGGAGCTCCTCCTGGCGGTGCCGGAACGCGACGACACGCGATCCCGGACAGGGCCACGGGGCGGGCCGCCCTGCGGCCCTGTGGTGCCCGAAGTGTGTTCGCCGGGCGTTTTCCGGCCAATTCTCACGAGCGTTCTGCCCAAATCGGGATCGATTTGGGCAGAACGCTCGTGAGAATTGGCCGGCGTTGGGCAGCCCTGGTCAGCGCCCAGTTCCACGTGGAGCAGGGCTCTTTCTCGCTCGGGACATGTCGCGCCCACCCAGAAAACGAGCCGCGACGATGGGGCGCGGCCGGAAGTCGCGGCGCCGGGGAGTTTTCCCTGAGTAGAGTGGATGGAGGCGCCGTGGCCGGGCGTCCGCCTCCACTGTGGCGGGCGGCCGGGGCGCCCCTGGAGGGGGCTGGCCTCTGTGGGGAAACGGACTGGTCTCTCACTCCGCGGCTAGGACGAAGCCGCGAAAGGTGCCGTTGTCGCCGGGACAGTCGGGGGACTCGTGGCGCGGGACTCAGTGTTCCCCAAGGGGAGGCCCCAAGGCTCAGGCCCCTGGCAACGGAAGGCTGAGCAAGCAGGCCCGGGCCCGGGCCCGGCATTCGGGGCTGGCCCGGCCCCAGCTGCCGGCGCCAGGGAGGGGACCCCCGGAGGCTGAGGAGCGGGAGGCGTCGGCCTCCCCGCGGCACGCCTCCCGGAGCTCCTCCTGGCGGTGCCGGAACGCGACGACACGCGACCCCGGACAGGGCCCCGGGGGGGGCCGCCCTGCGGCCCTGTGGTGCCCGAAGTGTGTTCGCCGGGCCTTTTCCGGCCAATTCTCACGAGCGTTATTCCCAAATCGGGATCGATTTGGGCAGAACGCTCGTGAGAATTGGCCGGCGTTGGGCAGCCCTGGTCAGCGCCCAGTGCCGCGTGGAGCAGGGCCCTTTCTCGCTCGGGGCATGTCGGCCACCCGGAAAACGAGCCGCGACGCCGGCGAGTTTTCCCTGAGCAGAGTGGATGGAGGCGCCGCGGCCGGGCGTCCGCCTCCGCCGTGGCGGGCGGCCGGGGCGCACCTGGAGGGGGCTGGCCTCTGTGGGGAAACGGACTGGTCTCTCACTCCGCGGCTAGGACGAAGCCGCGAAAGGTGCCGTTGTCGCCGGGACGGTCGGGGGACTCGTGGCGCGGGTCTCAGTGTTCCCCATGGGAGGCCCCCAGGCTCAGGCCCCTGGCAACGGAAGGCTGAGCAAGCAGGCCCGGGCCCGGGCCCGGCTTTCGGGGCTGGCCCGGCCCCAGCTGCCGGCGCCAGGGAGGGGACCTCCGGAGGCTGCGGCGCGGGAGGCGTCGGCCTCCCCGCGGCACGCCTCCCGGAGCTCCTCCTGGCGGTGCCGGAACGCGACGAGACGCGATCCCGGACAGGGCCCCGGGGGGGGCGGCCCTGCGGCCCTGTGGTGCCCGAAGTGTGTTCGCCGGGCCTTTTCCGGCCAATTCTCACGGGCGTTCTGCCCAAATCGGGATCGATTTGGACAGAACGCTCGTGAGAATTGGCCGGCGTTGGGCAGCCCTGGTCAGCGCCCAGTTCCGGGTGGAGCAGGGCCCTTTCTCGCTCGGGGCATGGCGCGGCCACCCGGAAAACGAGCCGCGACGATGGGGCGCGGCCGGCAGGCGAGGCACCGGGGAGTTTTCCCCGAGCAGAGTGGATGGAGGCGCCGTGGCCGGGCGTCCACCTCCGCCGTGGCGGGCGGCCGGGGCGCCCCTGGAGGGGGCTGGCCTCTGTGGGGAAACGGACTGGTCTCTCACTCTGCGGCTAGGACGAAGCCGCGAAAGGTGCCGTTGTCGCCGGGACGTTCGGGGGACTCGTGGCGCGGGACTCAGGGTTCCGCATGGGGAGGCCCCCAGGCTCAGGCCCCTGGCAATGGAAGGCTGAGCAAGCAGGCCCGGGCCCGGGCCCGGATTTCAGGGCTGGCCCGGCCCCAGCTGCCGGCGCCAGGGAGGGGACCCCCGGAGGCTGAGGTGCGGGAGGCGTCGGTCGCCCCGCGGCACGCCTCCCGGAGCTCCTCCTGGCGGTGCCGGAACGCGACGACACGCGATCCCGGACAGGGCCCCGGGGGGGGCCGCGCTGCGGCCCTGTGGTGCCCGAAGTGTGTTCGCCGGGCGTTTTCCGGCCAATTCTCACGAGCGTTTTGCCCAAATCGGGATCGAATTGGGCAGAACGCTCGTGAGAATTGGCCGGCGTTGGGCAGCCCTGGTCAGCGCCCAGTTCCGCGTGGAGCAGGGCCCTTTCTCGCTCGGGGCATGTCGCGGCCACCCGGAAAACGAGCCGCGACGATGGGGCGCGGCCGGAAGCCGCGGCGCCGGGGAGTTTTCCCCGAGCAGAGTGGATGGAGGCGCCGTGGCCGGGCGTCCGCCTCCGCCGTGGCGGGCGGCCGGTGCGCCCCTGGAGGGGGCTGGCCTCTGTGGGGAAACGGACTGGTCTCTCACTCCGCGGCTAGGACGAAGCCGCGAAAGGTGCCGTTGTCGCCGGGACGGTCGGGGGACTCGTGGCGCGGGACTCAGGGTTCCCCATGGGGAGGCCCCAGGCTCAGGCCCCTGGCAACGGAAGGCTGAGCAAGCAGGCCCGGGCCCGGTCCCGGCTTTCGGGGCTGGCCCGGCCCCAGCTGCCGGCGCCAGGGAGGGGACCCCGGAGGCTGAGGAGCGGGAGGCGTCGGCCTCCCCGCGGCACGCCTCCCGGAGCTCCTCCTGGCGGTGCCGGAACGCGACGACACGCGACCCCGGACAGGGCCACGGGGGGGGCCGCCCTGCGGCCCTGTGGTGCCCGAAGTGTGTTCGCCGGGCGTTTTCCGGCCAATTCTCACGAGCGTTCTGCCCAAATCGGGATCGATTTGGGCAAAACGCTCGTGAGAATTGGCCGGCGTTGGGCAGCCCTGGTCAGCGCCCAGTTCCACGTGGAGCAGGGCCCTTTCTCGCTCGGGACATGTCGCGCCCACCCAGAAAACGAGCCGCGACGATGGGGCGCGGCCGGAAGCCGCGGCGCCGGGGAGTTTTCCCCGAGCAGAGTGGATGGAGGCGCCGTGGCCGGGCGTCCGCCTCCGCCGTGGCGGGCGGCCGGGGCGCCCCTGGAGGGGGCTGGCCTCTGTGGGGAAACGGACTGGTCTCTCACTCCGCGGCTAGGACGAAGCCGCGAAAGGTGCCGTTGTCGCCGGGACAGTCGGGGGACTCGTGGCTCGGGACTCAGTGTTCCCCAAGGGGAGGCCCCAAGGCTCAGGCCCCTGGCAACGGAAGGCTGAGCAAGCAGGCCCGGGCCCGGGCCCGGCTTTCGGGGCTGGCCCGGACCCAGCTGCCGGCGCCAGGGAGGGGACCCCCGGAAACTGAGGAGCGGGAGGCGTCGGCCGCCCCGTGGCACGCCTCCCAGAGCTCCTCCTTTCGGTGCCGGAACGCGACGACACACGATCCCGGAGAGGGCCCCGGGGGGGGACGCCCTGCGGCCCTGTGGTGCCCGAAGTGTGTTCGCCGGGCGTTTTCCGGCCAATTCTCACGAGCGTTCTGCCCAAATCGGGATCGATTTGGGCGAACGCTCGTGAGAATTGTCCGGCGTTGGGCAGCCCTGGTCAGCGCCCAGTTCCGCGTGGAGCAGGGCCCTTTCTCGCTCGGGGCATGTCCCGGCCACCCGGAAAACGAGCCGCGACGATGGGGCGCGGCCGGCAGCCGCGGCGCCGGGGAGTTTTCCCCGAGCAGAGTGGATGGAGGCGCCGTGGCCGGGCGTCCGCCTCCGCCGTGGCGGGCGGCCGGGTCGCCCCTGGAGGGGGCTGGCCTCTGTGGGGAAACGGACTGGTCTCTCACTCCGCGGCTAGGACGAAGCCTCGAAAGGTGCCGTTGTCGCCGGGACGTTCGGTGGACTCGTAGCGCGGGACTCAGTGTTCCCCATGGGGAGGCCCCCAGGCTCAGGCCCCTGGCAACGGAAGGCTGAGCAAGCAGGCCCGGGCCCGGGCCCGGCTATCGGGGCTGGCCCGGCCCCAGCTGCCGGCGCCAGGGAGGGGACCCCCGGAGGCTGAGGAGCGGGAGGCGTCGGCCTCCCCGCGGCACGCCTCCCGGAGCTCCTACTGGCGGTGCCGGAACGCGAGGACACGCGATCCCGGACAGGGCCCCGGGGGGGGCCGCCCTGCGGCCCTCTGGTGCCCGAAGTGTGTTCGCCGGGCGTTTTCCCCGCTAAATCTCACGAGCGTTCTGCCCAAATCGGGATCGATTTGGGCAGAACGCTCGTGAGAATTGGCCGGCGTTGGGCAGCCCTGGTCAGCGCCCAGTTCCGCGTGGAGCAGGGCCCTTTCTCGGTCGGGGCATGTCGCGGCCACCCGGAAAACGAGCCGCGACGATGGGGCGCGGCCGGCAGCCGCGGCGCCGGGGAGTTTTCCCCGAGCAGAATGGATGGAGGCGCCGTGGCCGGGCGTCCGCCTCCGCCGTGGCGGGCGGCCGGGGCGCCCCTGGAGGGGGCTGGCCTCTGTGGGGAAACGGACTGGTCTCTCACTCCGCGGCTAGGACGAAGCCGCGAAAGGTGCCGTTGTCGCCGGGACGTTCGGGGGACTCGTGGCACGGGACTCAGGGTTCCCCATGGGGAGGCCCCCAGGCTCAGGCCCCTGGCAACGGAAGGCTGAGCAAACAGGACCGGGCCCGGGCCCGGCTTTCGGGGCTGGCCCGGCCCCAGCTGCCGGCGCCAGGTAGGGGACCCCCGGAGGCTGAGGAGCGGGAGGCGTCGGCCTCCCCGCGGCACGCCTCCCGGAGCTCCTCCTGGCGGTGCCGGAACGCGACGACACGCGATCCCGGACAGGGCCCCGGGGGGGGCCACCCTGCGGCCCTGTGGTGCCCGAAGTGTGTTCGCCGGGCCTTTTCCGGCTAATTCTCACGAACGTTCTGCCCAAATCGGGATCGATTTGGGCAGAACGCTCGTGAGAATTGGCCGGCGTTGGGCAGCCCTGGTCAGCGCCCAGTTCCGCGTGGAGCAGGGCCCTTTCTCGCTCGAGGCATGTCGCGGCCACCCGGAAAACGAGACGCGACGATGGGGCGCGGCCGGCAGCCGCGGCGCCGGGGAGTTTTCCCCGAGCAGAGTGGATGGAGGCGCCGTGGCCGGGCGTCCGCCTCCGCCGTGGCGGGCGGCCGGGGCGCCCCTGGAGGGGGCTGGCCTCTGTGGGGAAATGGACTGGTCTCTCACTCCGCGGCTAGGACGAAGCCGCGAAAGGTGCCGTTGTCGCCGGGACGGTCGGGGGACTCGTGGCGTGGGACTCAGGGTTCCCCATGGGGAGGCCCCCAGGCTCAGGCCCCTGGCAACGGAAGGCTGAGCAAGCAGGCCCGGGCCCGGGCCCGGCTTTCGGGGCTGGCCCGGCCCCATCTGCCGGCGCCAGGGAGGGGACCGCCGGAGGCTGAGGAGCGGGAGGCGTCGGCCGCCCCGCCGCACGCCTCCCGGAGCTCCTCCTGGCGGTGCCGGAACGCGACGACACGCGATCCCGGACAGGGCCCCGGGGGGGGCCGCCCTGCGGCCCTGTGGTGCCCGAAGTGTGTTAGCCGGGCGTTTTCCGGCCAATTCTCACGAGCGTTCTGCCCAAATCGGGATCGATTTGGGCAGAACGGTCGTGAGAATTGGCCGGCGTTGGGCAGCCCTGGTCAGCGCCCAGTTCCGCGTGGAGCAGGGCCCTTTCTCGCTCGGGGCATGTCGCGGACACCGGGAAAACGAGCCGCGACGATGGGGCGCGTCCGGCAGCCGCGGCGCCGGGGAGTTTTCCCCGAGCAGAGTGGATGGAGGCGCCGTGGCCGGGCGTCCGCCTCCGCCGTGGCGGGCGGCCGGGGCGCCCCTGGAGGGGGCTGGCCTCTGTGGGGAAATGGACTGGTCTCTCACTCCGCGGCTAGGACGAAGCCGCGAAAGGTGCCATTGTCGCCGGGACGGTCGGGGGACTCGTGGCGCGGGTCTCAGGGTTCCCCATGGGAGGCCCCCAGGCTCAGGCCCCTGGCAACCGAAGGCTGAGCAAGCAGGCCCGGGCCCGGGCCCGGCTTTCGGGGCTGGCCCGGCCCCAGCTGCCGGCGCCAGGGAGGGGACCTCCGGAGGCTGAGGAGCGGGAGGCGTCGGCCTCCCCGCGGCACGCCTCCCGGAGCTCCTCCTGGCGGTGCCGGAACGCGATGACACGCGATCCTGGACAGGGCCCCGGGGGGGGCGGACCTGCGGCCCTGTGGTGCCCGAAGTGTGTTCGCCGGGTGTTTTCCGGCCAATTCTCACGAGCGTTCTGCCCAAATCGGGATCGATTTGGGCAGAACGCTCGTGAGAATTGGCCGGCGTTGGGCAGCCCTGGTCAGCGCCCAGATCCGCGTGGAGCAGGGCCCTTTCTCGCTCGGGGCATGTCGCGGCCACCCGGAAAACGAGCCGCGACGATGGGGCGCGGCCGGCAGCCGCGGCGCCGGGGAGTTTTCCCCGAGCAGAGTGGATGTAGGCGCCGTGGCCAGGCGTCCGCCTCCGCCGTGGCGTGCGGCCGGGGCGCCCCTGGAGGGGGCTGGCCTCTGTGGGGAAACGGACTGGTCTCTCACTCCGCGGCTAGGACGAAGCCGGGAAAGGTGCCGTTGTCGCCGGGACGGTCGGGGGACTCGTGGCGCGGGACTCAGGGTTCCCCAAGGGGAGGCCCCCAGGCTCAGGCCCCTGGCAACGGAAGGCTGAGCAAGCAGGACCGGGCCCGGGCCCGGCTTTCGGGGCTGTCCCAGCCCCAGCTCCCGGCGCCAGGGAGGGGACCCCCGGAGGCTGAGGAGCGGGAGGCGTCGGCCTCCCCGCGGCACGCCTCCCGGAGCTCCTCCTGGCGGTGCCGGAACGCGACGACACGCAATCCCGGACAGGGCCCCGGGGGGGGGCCGCCCTGCGGCCCTGTGGTGCCCGAAGTGTGTTCGCCGGGCGTTTTCCGGCCAATTCTCACGAGCTTTCAGCCCAAATCGGGATCGATTTGGGCAGAACGCTCGTGAGAATTGCCCGGCCTTGGGCAGCCCTGGTCAGCGCCCAGTTCCGCGTGGAGCATGGCCCTTTCTCGCTCGGGGCATGTCGCGGCCACCCGGAAAACGAGCCGCGACGATGGGGCGCGGCCGGCAGCCGCGGCGCCGGCGAGTTTTCCCCGAGCAGAGTGGATGGAGGCGCCGTGGCCGGGCGTCCTCCTCCGCCGTGGCGGGCGGCCGGGGCGCCCCTGCAGGGGGCTGGCCTCTGTGGGGAAACGGACTGGTCTCTCACTCCGTGGCTAGGACGAAGCCGCGAAAGGTGCCGTTGTCGCCGGGACGGTCGGGGGACTCGTGGCGCGGGTCTCAGTGTTCCCCATGGGAGGACCCCAGGCTCAGGCCCCTGGCAACCGAAGGCTGAGCAAGCAGGCCCGGGCCCGGGCCCGGCTTTCGGGGCTGGCCCGGCCCCAGCTGCCAGCGCCAGGGAGGGGACCCCCGGAGGCTGAGGAGCGGGAGGCGTCGGCCTCCCCGCGGCATGCCTCCCGGAGCTCCTCCTGGCGGTGCCGGAACGCGACGACACGCGACCCCGGACAGGGCCCCGGGGGGGGCCGCCCTGCGGCCCTGTGGTGCCCGAAGTGTGTTCGCCGGGCCTTTTCCGGCCAATTCTCACGAGCGTTATTCCCAAATCGGGATCGATTTGGGCAGAACGCTCGTGAGAATTGGCCGGCGTTGGGCAGCCCTGGTCAGCGCCCAGTGCCGCGTGGAGCAGGGCCCTTTCTCGCTCGGGGCATGTCGGCCACCCGGAAAACGAGCCGCGACGCCGGCGAGTTTTCCCTGAGCAGAGTGGATGGAGGCGCCGCGGCCGGGCGTCCGCCTCCGCCGTGGCGGGCGGCCGGGGCGCACCTGGAGGGGGCTGGCCTCTGTGGGGAAACGGACTGGTCTCTCACTCCGCGGCTAGGACGAAGCCGCGAAAGGTGCCGTTGTCGCCGGGACGGTCGGGGGACTCGTGGCGCGGGTCTCAGTGTTCCCCATGGGAGGCCCCCAGGCTCAGGCCCCTGGCAACGGAAGGCTGAGCAAGCAGGCCCGGGCCCGGGCCCGGCTTTCGGGGCTGGCCCGGCCCCAGCTGCCGGCGCCAGGGAGGGGACCTCCGGAGGCTGCGGCGCGGGAGGCGTCGGCCTCCCCGCGGCACGCCTCCCGGAGCTCCTCCTGGCGGTGCCGGAACGCGACGAGACGCGATCCCGGACAGGGCCCCGGGGGGGGCGGCCCTGCGGCCCTGTGGTGCCCGAAGTGTGTTCGCCGGGCCTTTTCCGGCCAATTCTCACGGGCGTTCTGCCCAAATCGGGATCGATTTGGACAGAACGCTCGTGAGAATTGGCCGGCGTTGGGCAGCCCTGGTCAGCGCCCAGTTCCGGGTGGAGCAGGGCCCTTTCTCGCTCGGGGCATGGCGCGGCCACCCGGAAAACGAGCCGCGACGATGGGGCGCGGCCGGCAGGCGAGGCACCGGGGAGTTTTCCCCCGAGCAGAGTGGATGGAGGCGCCGTGGCCGGGCGTCCACCTCCGCCGTGGCGGGCGGCCGGGGCGCCCCTGGAGGGGGCTGGCCTCTGTGGGGAAACGGACTGGTCTCTCACTCTGCGGCTAGGACGAAGCCGCGAAAGGTGCCGTTGTCGCCGGGACGTTCGGGGGACTCGTGGCGCGGGACTCAGGGTTCCGCATGGGGAGGCCCCCAGGCTCAGGCCCCTGGCAATGGAAGGCTGAGCAAGCAGGCCCGGGCCCGGGCCCGGATTTCAGGGCTGGCCCGGCCCCAGCTGCCGGCGCCAGGGAGGGGACCCCCGGAGGCTGAGGTGCGGGAGGCGTCGGTCGCCCCGCGGCACGCCTCCCGGAGCTCCTCCTGGCGGTGCCGGAACGCGACGACACGCGATCCCGGACAGGGCCCCGGGGGGGGGCCGCGCTGCGGCCCTGTGGTGCCCGAAGTGTGTTCGCCGGGCGTTTTCCGGCCAATTCTCACGAGCGTTTTGCCCAAATCGGGATCGAATTGGGCAGAACGCTCGTGAGAATTGGCCGGCGTTGGGCAGCCCTGGTCAGCGCCCAGTTCCGCGTGGAGCAGGGCCCTTTCTCGCTCGGGGCATGTCGCGGCCACCCGGAAAACGAGCCGCGACGATGGGGCGCGGCCGGAAGCCGCGGCGCCGGGGAGTTTTCCCCGAGCAGAGTGGATGGAGGCGCCGTGGCCGGGCGTCCGCCTCCGCCGTGGCGGGCGGCCGGTGCGCCCCTGGAGGGGGCTGGCCTCTGTGGGGAAACGGACTGGTCTCTCACTCCGCGGCTAGGACGAAGCCGCGAAAGGTGCCGTTGTCGCCGGGACGGTCGGGGGACTCGTGGCGCGGGACTCAGGGTTCCCCATGGGGAGGCCCCAGGCTCAGGCCCCTGGCAACGGAAGGCTGAGCAAGCAGGCCCGGGCCCGGTCCCGGCTTTCGGGGCTGGCCCGGCCCCAGCTGCCGGCGCCAGGGAGGGGACCCCGGAGGCTGAGGAGCGGGAGGCGTCGGCCTCCCCGCGGCACGCCTCCCGGAGCTCCTCCTGGCGGTGCCGGAACGCGACGACACGCGACCCCGGACAGGGCCACGGGGGGGGCCGCCCTGCGGCCCTGTGGTGCCCGAAGTGTGTTCGCCGGGCGTTTTCCGGCCAATTCTCACGAGCGTTCTGCCCAAATCGGGATCGATTTGGGCAAAACGCTCGTGAGAATTGGCCGGCGTTGGGCAGCCCTGGTCAGCGCCCAGTTCCACGTGGAGCAGGGCCCTTTCTCGCTCGGGACATGTCGCGCCCACCCAGAAAACGAGCCGCGACGATGGGGCGCGGCCGGAAGCCGCGGCGCCGGGGAGTTTTCCCCGAGCAGAGTGGATGGAGGCGCCGTGGCCGGGCGTCCGCCTCCGCCGTGGCGGGCGGCCGGGGCGCCCCTGGAGGGGGCTGGCCTCTGTGGGGAAACGGACTGGTCTCTCACTCCGCGGCTAGGACGAAGCCGCGAAAGGTGCCGTTGTCGCCGGGACAGTCGGGGGACTCGTGGCTCGGGACTCAGTGTTCCCCAAGGGGAGGCCCCAAGGCTCAGGCCCCTGGCAACGGAAGGCTGAGCAAGCAGGCCCGGGCCCGGGCCCGGCTTTCGGGGCTGGCCCGGACCCAGCTGCCGGCGCCAGGGAGGGGACCCCCGGAAACTGAGGAGCGGGAGGCGTCGGCCGCCCCGTGGCACGCCTCCCAGAGCTCCTCCTTTCGGTGCCGGAACGCGACGACACACGATCCCGGAGAGGGCCCCGGGGGGGGACGCCCTGCGGCCCTGTGGTGCCCGAAGTGTGTTCGCCGGGCGTTTTCCGGCCAATTCTCACGAGCGTTCTGCCCAAATCGGGATCGATTTGGGCGAACGCTCGTGAGAATTGTCCGGCGTTGGGCAGCCCTGGTCAGCGCCCAGTTCCGCGTGGAGCAGGGCCCTTTCTCGCTCGGGGCATGTCCCGGCCACCCGGAAAACGAGCCGCGACGATGGGGCGCGGCCGGCAGCCGCGGCGCCGGGGAGTTTTCCCCGAGCAGAGTGGATGGAGGCGCCGTGGCCGGGCGTCCGCCTCCGCCGTGGCGGGCGGCCGGGTCGCCCCTGGAGGGGGCTGGCCTCTGTGGGGAAACGGACTGGTCTCTCACTCCGCGGCTAGGACGAAGCCTCGAAAGGTGCCGTTGTCGCCGGGACGTTCGGTGGACTCGTAGCGCGGGACTCAGTGTTCCCCATGGGGAGGCCCCCAGGCTCAGGCCCCTGGCAACGGAAGGCTGAGCAAGCAGGCCCGGGCCCGGGCCCGGCTATCGGGGCTGGCCCGGCCCCAGCTGCCGGCGCCAGGGAGGGGACCCCCGGAGGCTGAGGAGCGGGAGGCGTCGGCCTCCCCGCGGCACGCCTCCCGGAGCTCCTACTGGCGGTGCCGGAACGCGAGGACACGCGATCCCGGACAGGGCCCCGGGGGGGGCCGCCCTGCGGCCCTCTGGTGCCCGAAGTGTGTTCGCCGGGCGTTTTCCCCGCTAAATCTCACGAGCGTTCTGCCCAAATCGGGATCGATTTGGGCAGAACGCTCGTGAGAATTGGCCGGCGTTGGGCAGCCCTGGTCAGCGCCCAGTTCCGCGTGGAGCAGGGCCCTTTCTCGGTCGGGGCATGTCGCGGCCACCCGGAAAACGAGCCGCGACGATGGGGCGCGGCCGGCAGCCGCGGCGCCGGGGAGTTTTCCCCGAGCAGAATGGATGGAGGCGCCGTGGCCGGGCGTCCGCCTCCGCCGTGGCGGGCGGCCGGGGCGCCCCTGGAGGGGGCTGGCCTCTGTGGGGAAACGGACTGGTCTCTCACTCCGCGGCTAGGACGAAGCCGCGAAAGGTGCCGTTGTCGCCGGGACGTTCGGGGGACTCGTGGCACGGGACTCAGGGTTCCCCATGGGGAGGCCCCCAGGCTCAGGCCCCTGGCAACGGAAGGCTGAGCAAACAGGACCGGGCCCGGGCCCGGCTTTCGGGGCTGGCCCGGCCCCAGCTGCCGGCGCCAGGTAGGGGACCCCCGGAGGCTGAGGAGCGGGAGGCGTCGGCCTCCCCGCGGCACGCCTCCCGGAGCTCCTCCTGGCGGTGCCGGAACGCGACGACACGCGATCCCGGACAGGGCCCCGGGGGGGGCCACCCTGCGGCCCTGTGGTGCCCGAAGTGTGTTCGCCGGGCCTTTTCCGGCTAATTCTCACGAACGTTCTGCCCAAATCGGGATCGATTTGGGCAGAACGCTCGTGAGAATTGGCCGGCGTTGGGCAGCCCTGGTCAGCGCCCAGTTCCGCGTGGAGCAGGGCCCTTTCTCGCTCGAGGCATGTCGCGGCCACCCGGAAAACGAGACGCGACGATGGGGCGCGGCCGGCAGCCGCGGCGCCGGGGAGTTTTCCCCGAGCAGAGTGGATGGAGGCGCCGTGGCCGGGCGTCCGCCTCCGCCGTGGCGGGCGGCCGGGGCGCCCCTGGAGGGGGCTGGCCTCTGTGGGGAAATGGACTGGTCTCTCACTCCGCGGCTAGGACGAAGCCGCGAAAGGTGCCGTTGTCGCCGGGACGGTCGGGGGACTCGTGGCGTGGGACTCAGGGTTCCCCATGGGGAGGCCCCCAGGCTCAGGCCCCTGGCAACGGAAGGCTGAGCAAGCAGGCCCGGGCCCGGGCCCGGCTTTCGGGGCTGGCCCGGCCCCATCTGCCGGCGCCAGGGAGGGGACCGCCGGAGGCTGAGGAGCGGGAGGCGTCGGCCGCCCCGCCGCACGCCTCCCGGAGCTCCTCCTGGCGGTGCCGGAACGCGACGACACGCGATCCCGGACAGGGCCCCGGGGGGGGCCGCCCTGCGGCCCTGTGGTGCCCGAAGTGTGTTAGCCGGGCGTTTTCCGGCCAATTCTCACGAGCGTTCTGCCCAAATCGGGATCGATTTGGGCAGAACGGTCGTGAGAATTGGCCGGCGTTGGGCAGCCCTGGTCAGCGCCCAGTTCCGCGTGGAGCAGGGCCCTTTCTCGCTCGGGGCATGTCGCGGACACCGGGGAAAACGAGCCGCGACGATGGGGCGCGTCCGGCAGCCGCGGCGCCGGGGAGTTTTCCCCGAGCAGAGTGGATGGAGGCGCCGTGGCCGGGCGTCCGCCTCCGCCGTGGCGGGCGGCCGGGGCGCCCCTGGAGGGGGCTGGCCTCTGTGGGGAAATGGACTGGTCTCTCACTCCGCGGCTAGGACGAAGCCGCGAAAGGTGCCATTGTCGCCGGGACGGTCGGGGGACTCGTGGCGCGGGTCTCAGGGTTCCCCATGGGAGGCCCCCAGGCTCAGGCCCCTGGCAACCGAAGGCTGAGCAAGCAGGCCCGGGCCCGGGCCCGGCTTTCGGGGCTGGCCCGGCCCCAGCTGCCGGCGCCAGGGAGGGGACCTCCGGAGGCTGAGGAGCGGGAGGCGTCGGCCTCCCCGCGGCACGCCTCCCGGAGCTCCTCCTGGCGGTGCCGGAACGCGATGACACGCGATCCTGGACAGGGCCCCGGGGGGGGGCGGACCTGCGGCCCTGTGGTGCCCGAAGTGTGTTCGCCGGGTGTTTTCCGGCCAATTCTCACGAGCGTTCTGCCCAAATCGGGATCGATTTGGGCAGAACGCTCGTGAGAATTGGCCGGCGTTGGGCAGCCCTGGTCAGCGCCCAGATCCGCGTGGAGCAGGGCCCTTTCTCGCTCGGGGCATGTCGCGGCCACCCGGAAAACGAGCCGCGACGATGGGGCGCGGCCGGCAGCCGCGGCGCCGGGGAGTTTTCCCCGAGCAGAGTGGATGTAGGCGCCGTGGCCAGGCGTCCGCCTCCGCCGTGGCGTGCGGCCGGGGCGCCCCTGGAGGGGGCTGGCCTCTGTGGGGAAACGGACTGGTCTCTCACTCCGCGGCTAGGACGAAGCCGGGAAAGGTGCCGTTGTCGCCGGGACGGTCGGGGGACTCGTGGCGCGGGACTCAGGGTTCCCCAAGGGGAGGCCCCCAGGCTCAGGCCCCTGGCAACGGAAGGCTGAGCAAGCAGGACCGGGCCCGGGCCCGGCTTTCGGGGCTGTCCCAGCCCCAGCTCCCGGCGCCAGGGAGGGGACCCCCGGAGGCTGAGGAGCGGGAGGCGTCGGCCTCCCCGCGGCACGCCTCCCGGAGCTCCTCCTGGCGGTGCCGGAACGCGACGACACGCAATCCCGGACAGGGCCCCGGGGGGGGCCGCCCTGCGGCCCTGTGGTGCCCGAAGTGTGTTCGCCGGGCGTTTTCCGGCCAATTCTCACGAGCTTTCAGCCCAAATCGGGATCGATTTGGGCAGAACGCTCGTGAGAATTGCCCGGCCTTGGGCAGCCCTGGTCAGCGCCCAGTTCCGCGTGGAGCATGGCCCTTTCTCGCTCGGGGCATGTCGCGGCCACCCGGAAAACGAGCCGCGACGATGGGGCGCGGCCGGCAGCCGCGGCGCCGGCGAGTTTTCCCCGAGCAGAGTGGATGGAGGCGCCGTGGCCGGGCGTCCTCCTCCGCCGTGGCGGGCGGCCGGGGCGCCCCTGCAGGGGGCTGGCCTCTGTGGGGAAACGGACTGGTCTCTCACTCCGTGGCTAGGACGAAGCCGCGAAAGGTGCCGTTGTCGCCGGGACGGTCGGGGGACTCGTGGCGCGGGTCTCAGTGTTCCCCATGGGAGGACCCCAGGCTCAGGCCCCTGGCAACCGAAGGCTGAGCAAGCAGGCCCGGGCCCGGGCCCGGCTTTCGGGGCTGGCCCGGCCCCAGCTGCCAGCGCCAGGGAGGGGACCCCCGGAGGCTGAGGAGCGGGAGGCGTCGGCCTCCCCGCGGCATGCCTCCCGGAGCTCCTCCTGGCGGTGCCGGAACGCGACGACACGCGATCCCGGACAGGGCCCCGGGGGGGGACCGCCCTGCGGCCCTGTGGTGCCCGAAGTGTGTTCGTCGGGCGTTTTCCCGGCCAAATCTCACGAGCGTTCTGCCCAAATCGGGATCGATTTGGGCAGAACGCTCGTGAGAATTGGCCGGCGTTGGGCAGCCCTGGTCAGCGCCCAGTTCCGCGTGGAGCAGGGCCCTTTCTCGCTCGGGGCATGTCGCGGCCACCCGGAAAACGAGCCGCGACGATGGGGCGCGGCCGGAAGCCGCGGCGCCGGGGAGTTTTCCCCGAGCAGAGAGGATGGAGGCGCCGTGGCCGGGCGTCCGCCTCCGCCATGGCGGGCGGCCGGGGCGCCCCTGGAGGGGGCTGGCCTCTGTGGGGAAACGGACTGGTCTCTCACTCCGCGGCTAGGACGAAGCCGCGAAAGGTGCCGTTGTCGCCGGGACGGTCGGGGGACTCGTGGCGCGGGACTCAGGGTTCCCCATGGGGAGGCCCCCAGGCTCAGGCCCCTGGCAACGGAAGGCTGAGCAAGCAGGCCCGGGCCTGGGCCCGGCTTTCGGGGCTGGACCGGCCCCAGCTGCCGGCGCCAGGGAGGGGACCCCCGGAGGCTGAGGAGCGGGAGGCGTCGGCCGCCGCGCGGCACGCCTCCCGGAGCTCCTCCTGGCGGTGCCGGAACGCGACGACACGCGATCCCGGACAGGGCCCCGTGGGGGGCCGCCCTGTGGCCCTGTGGTGCCCGAAGTGTGTTCGCCGGGCCTTTACCGGCCAATTCTCACGAGCGTTCTGCCCAAATCGGGATCGATTTGGGCAGAACGCTCGTGAGAATTGGCCGGCGTTGGGCAGCCCTGGTCAGCGCCCAGTTCCGCGTGGAGCAGGGCCCTTTCTCGCTCGGGGCATGTCGCGGCCACCCGGAAAACGAGCCGCGACGATGGGGCGCGGCCGGCAGCCGCGGCGCCGGGGAGTTTTCCCCGAGCAGAGTGGATGGAGGCGCCGTGGCCGGGCGTCCGCCTCCGCCGTGGCGGGCGGCTGGGGCGCCCCTGGAGGGGGCTGGCCTCTGTGGGGAAAGAGACTGGTCTCTCACTCCGCGGCTAGGACGAAGCCGCAAATGGTGCCATTGTCGCCGGGACGGTCGGGGGACTCGTGGCGCGGGACTCAGGGTTCCCCATGGGGAGGCCCCCAGGCTCAGGCCCCTGGCAACGGAAGGCTGAGCAAGCAGGCCCGGGCCCGGTCCCGGCTTTCGGGGCTGGCCCGGCCCCAGCTGCCGGCGCCAGGGAGGGGACCCCCGGAAACTGAGGAGCGGGAGGCGTCGGCCGCCCCGTGGCACGCCTCCCAAAGCTCCCCCTGGCGGTGCCGGAACGCGACGACACGCGATCCCGGACAGGGCCCCGGTGGGGGCCGCCCTGCGGCCCTGTGGTGCCCGAAGTGTGTTCGCCGGGCGTTTTCCGGCCAATTCTCACGAGCGTTCTGCCCAAATCGGGATCGATTTGGGCAGAACGCTCGTGAGAATTGTCCGGCGTTGGGCAGCCCTGGTCAGCGCCCAGTTCCGCGTGGAGCAGGGCCCTTTCTCGCTCGGGGCATGTCGCGGCCACCCGGGAAAACGAGCCGCGACGATGGGGCGCGGCCGGCAGCCGCGGCGCCGGGGAGTTTTCCCCGAGCAGAGTGGATGGAGGCGCCGTGGCCGGGCGTCCGCCTCCGCCGTGGCGGGCGGCCGGGTCGCCACTGGAGGGGGCTGGCCTCTGTGGGGAAACGGACTGGTCTCTCACTCCGCGGCTAGGACGAAGCCTCGAAAGGTGCCGTTGTCGCCGGGACGTTCGGTGGACTCGTGGCGCGGGACTCAGGGTTCCCCATGGGGAGGCCCCCAGGCTCAGGCCCCTGGCAACGGAAGGCTGAGCAAGCAGGCCCGGGCCCGGGCCCGGCATTCGGGGCTGGCCCGGCCCCAGCTGCCGGCGCCAGGGAGGGGACCCCCGGAGGCTGAGGAGCGGGAGGCGTCGGCCTCCCCGCGGCACGCCTCCCGGAGCTCCTCCTGGCGCTGCCGGAACGCGAGGACACGCGATCCCGGACAGGGCCCCGGGGGGGGCCGCCCTGCGGCCCTCTGGTGCCCGAAGTGTGTTCGCCGGGCGTTTTCCCGCTAAATCTCACGAGCGTTCTGCCCAAATCGGGATCGATTTGGGCAGAACGCTCGTGAGAATTGGCCGGCGTTGGGCAGCCCTGGTCAGCGCCCAGTTCCGCGTGGAGCAGGGCCCTTTCTCGCTCGGGGCATGTCGCGGCCACCCGGAAAACGAGCCGCGACGATGGGGCGCGGCCGGCAGCCGCGGCGCCGGGGAGTTTTCCCCGAGCAGAGTGGATGGAGGCGCCGTGGCCGGGCGTCCGCCTCCGCCGTGGCGGGCGGCCGGGGCGCCCCTGGAGGGGGCTGGCCTCTGTGGGGAAACGGACTGGTCTCTCACTCCGCGGCTAGGACGAAGCCGCGAAAGGTGCCGTTGTCGCCGGGACGTTCGGGGGACTCGTGGCGCGGGACTCAGGGTTCCCCATGGGGAGGCCCCCAGGCTCAGGCCCCTGGCAACGGAAGGCTGAGCAAACAGGACCGGGCCCGGGCCCGGCTTTCGGGGCTGGCCCGGCCCCAGCTGCCGGCGCCAGGTAGGGGACCCCCGGAGGCTGAGGAGCGGGAGGCGTCGGCCTCCCCGCGGCACGCCTCCCGGAGCTCCTCCTGGCGGTGCCGGAACGCGACGACACGCGATCCCGGACAGGGCCCCGGGGGGGGCCGCCCTGCGGCCCTGTGGTGCCCGAAGTGTGTTCGCCGGGCCTTTTCCGGCTAATTCTCACGAACGTTCTGCCCAAATCGGGATCGATTTGGGCAGAACGCTCGTGAGAATTGGCCGGCGTTGGGCAGCCCTGGTCAGCGCCCAGTTCCGCGTGGAGCAGGGCCCTTTCTCGCTCGAGGCATGTCGCGGCCACCCGGAAAACGAGACGCGACGATGGGGCGCGGCCGGCAGCCGCGGCGCCGGGGAGTATTCCCCGAGCAGAGTGGATGGAGGCGCCGTGGCCGGGCGTCCGCCTCCGCCGTGGCGGGCGGCCGGGTCGCCCCTGGAGGGGGCTGGCCTCTGTGGGGAAACGGACTGGTCTCTCACTCCGCGGCTAGGACGAAGCCGCGAAAGGTGCCGTTGTCGCCGGGACGTTCGGTGGACTCGTGGCGCGGGACTCAGGGTTCCCCATGGGGAGGCCCCAGGCTCAGGCCCCTGGCAACGGAAGGCTGAGCAAGCAGGCCCGGGCCCGGGCCCGACTTTCGGGGCTGGCCCGGCCCCAGCTGCCGGCGCCAGGGAGGGGACCCCCGGAAGCTGAGGAGCGGGAGGCGTCGGCCTCCCCGCGGCACGCCTCCCGGAGCTCCCCCTGGCGGTGCCGGAACGCGACGACACGTGATCCCGGACAGGGCCCAGGGGGGGGCCGCCCTGCGGCCCTGTGGTGCCCGAAGTGTGTTCGCCGGGCCTTTTCCGGCCAATTCTCACGAGCGTTCTGCCCAAATCTGGATCGATTTGGGCAGAACGCTCGTGAGAATTGGCCGGCATTGGGCAGCCCTGGTCAGCGCCCAGTTCCGCGTGGAGCAGGGCCCTTTCTCGCTCGGGGCATGTCGCGGCCACCTGGAATACGAGCCGCGACGATGGGGCGTGGCCGGCAGCCGCGGCGCCGGGGAGTTTTCCCCGAGCAGAGTGGATGGAGGCGCCGTGGCCGGGCGTCCGCCTCCGCCGTGGCGGGAGGCTGTGGCGCCCCTGGAGGGGGCTGGCCTCGGTGGGGAAACGGACTGGTCTCTCACTCCGCGGCTAGGACGAAGCCGCGAATGGTGCCGTTGTCGCCGGGACGTTCGGGGGACTCGTGGCGTGGGACTCAGGGTTCCCCATGTGGAGGCGCCCAGGATCAGGCCCCTGGCAACGGAAGGCTGAGCAAGCAGGCCCGGGCCCGGTCCCGGCTTTCGGGGCTGGCCCGGCCCCAGCTGCCGGCGCCAGGGATGGGACCCCCGGAAGCTGAGGAGCGGGAGGCGTCGGTCTCCCCGCGGCACGCCTCCCGGAGCTCCCCCTGGCGGTGCCGGAACGCGACGACACGCGATCCCGGACAGGGCCCGGGGGGGGCCGCCCTGCGGCCCTGTGGTGCCCGAAGTGTGTTCGCCGGGCCTTTTCCGGCCAATTCTCACGAGCGTTCTGCCCAAATCTGGATCGATTTGGGCAGAACGCTCGTGAGAATTGGCC
>NW_025721442.1:0-10000 GCF_922984935.1 Meles meles
ATTCTTTTATTTCCTCAGGGGAGGTAGGTTTATGGTAAAGAAGTTTCTGTACATCTTAGCGGTAACATGCCTATGTGCCGGGCTCAACAGGCTTTTCCCCTGTAGGTTAAAAGGGACTAGAAACAACAGGGAGTCAGACATGCTCTGTTTTCCCCTGTTATCATTCCCCATGGTCAATCCTTCATTCCATTGCTATGGAACAGGGGCAGAGGTCTGCCTTCTATAACTGCTTCAAGCTGAATGAGGGTGCAGTGGAGGCTTTGGAATGGAAGGATCTGAGACAGGGCAGATCGCAATTTTTGGTCCCTAGTGCCAATGGTGGGGGTCTCAGAGAGAGTTCCCTCTCTGAGGGCTTGGATATTTCTCTACACGGTTTGGTACCATATGGCATCATTGATTTTATCCCCAAGTACACTTGTAAGGAATAGTAACAGTAGAGTCTAACCCAATAGTCTCATTCTCTCTCAAATTGACCTGGCATCGGTGGGCATCCAAGAATACACGTGAGGGGCACCTGGGTGGCTCAGTGGGTTAAGCCTCCACCTTCGGCTCAGATCATGATCCCAGGGTCCTGGGTTCGAGCCCCACATCGGGCTCTCTGCTCAGTAGGGAGCCTGCCCCCCCCCCCCCCCCCCCCCCGCCCCGCCCGGCCCCACCGCCTCTCGGCCTATTGGTGATCTCTCTCTCTCTCTCTCTCTCTCTGTCAAATCAATCAATCAATCAATCAATCAAAGAATACAGATGAGTAAATTAGTCTGAGCCCCTCCCCCAGCTGGGGAAGGGGGCAAAGGTTGTGGAGGGTTAAGGGTTTCTTCTAGCCAAGTAGCTTAGTGTTTGCCTTTTATTATCAGGGGCCCTACTCCTTCTCCTTTCTCTCCCCCCTCTTCTGTCTTTAAAGATTTTTATTAAGTCATCTCTGCACCTTGGGGCGCCTGGGTGGCTCAGTGGGTTAAAGTTCTCTGCCTTTGGCCGAGGTCATGATCCCAGGGTCCTGGGATCGAGCCCTACATTGGGCTCTCCGTTCCGCGGGGGGCCTGCTTCCTCCTCTCTCTCTGCGTGTCTCTCTGCCTACTTCTGACCCCTGTCTGCCAAATAAATCAATACAATCTTTAGGGGGGGGGGGGGAGAAAAAAAAAAAAAAAGAAAGGAATCTCTGCACCCAGTGCGGGGCTCGAACTCACAACCCCGAGATCAAGCGTCGTGTGTTCTACCGACCGAGCCAGCCAGGTGCCCCTATCTCTATGGGTTCTTATTTCCAAAGAAGAGTTAATACAGGTGCAGCAAGTGGAGTTAAGGATCATAGACTCTGCCTCATTCATCTAGCAATCCGGCAGTTAAGAAGAGGCACTTCTATGCAAAACCCAAAGGAAAACACTGGTTACTGGTTGAAACAAGGGCTCAACCCAGTATCTAAGTCTGGAGTGCTGCCAGTGAGGTCTTGTAAGGCCCTATTTGATATTTTTTATTTGAGCCAGAGGCTTCCATGGAGGTGAAACAAGAACTTTGTTGTTTAACCCCTAGACTGTCCCTGATCCCCTTCCCCCAGGGGACTTAGAAACAAGTCCCGGAAACCAGCTCCGGGTGTGGAGGCCAAGAAAAACAAGACCGTACCCACCTCGAGCCTAGCCCTGTCAGAAGTACAGCCATCTTGGCAAAGCAAAAGCTGGCACCTTGCGCTGTAAGAGTGGGTGAGCATAAGAATGGCCATCCTGAAGGCCGGGAAGCCATTTTCCTGAGCATCGCTAACAGGCCCTACTGCGTACGTGACTCGAGATAAGAGGAACTAGCTCCAACCTGAAAAAGCAACTTACTCCTCTACCACCGGGGCGCTTAGGCGGTGGCGGTGGCGCCACCGGGACCAGATGTTCATAAAAAACAAAGAGTTAACTTGCAGAGATCACAGCAATCCTGCAAGACAGGAGTCTCCCTCGGTTCACAAATGTCCTAGTGATTGACAACAAAGAAGTCATCTTCTCCATAGCCCAATTTCCAGAGATGAATAGCTCAGTTCCTTGAAGCCTAAGGTCGCCCTCCCCACCATAAAACTGAAGGAGGCCGAGGTGGAGGGAAATGTCACTCAAGTTAAGTTTCTTCTAGACCTAAATCTCCCTTAACCACCAGGGTGACACGCCGGGGTGGCAAAAAGTGAAACTGTCAAAGTGGGGCGCAAGATAGGTCTGTAGCTATGAAAAAGTGCCTTGAAAATGCTCGATAAACCCATGGCTTTGAGTGCTCGGGGTCCTTGTTGAAACCCGCCGCGCTGGGCAGATTCTTGGACCCCAGCTAGCTGGAAATAAACCACGCTGTGGGACTTGCATTATCGAGTGTTCTCTGTCTCATGGAGGGGTGGTCGACTCCGTACCCTAACAGTCTCTAGATGTCAGGCTTGAAGCATCCTTGGGCAGAGTGGGAGTGGGCAGGGACAATCTGACGGGCTGTTCTGGGGTGTAGGTCCAATGTCTCATTTCGAGTGGCCCATGGAGCCGCCGGCACAAACACTGTCTATGGATGATGAGCTAGTGTGGCCAGTTCCCTCAAAGTTTCTTTCACGTGGTCGAGCTTCTTTGCCAGGCTTGGGGGGGGGGGGGGGGGGGGATACGGTTTTAGTTCTTAATGGTTTTAAGATAGGAGAATGGGAGAATGTTGGAAACCGTCGTTCACAGAGTCATAGTCCTAGAGAATCAAGAAAACCAGAAGGATTCAGGATCCCGTCCAGTTTTAGAGGCAGAGAACAAAGGCCCAAAGGTCACTCTTCAGAACCAGCAACTATCACCCCCAAAAGTGTGTTATTGAAATAGAATCTTTCTCTCTAATGTCACCTTTATTGCCATCCAAGATAGCCAAAGGAAGATGAATTTGTTTGTGAAACAATTCCAGTTTTCCCACAGTTGTTCTAATCATCTACATAAGCGAAGCAAGAAGAGCAAGCGATCGTATATGGGATCTTTCTTTCTTATCTGCTTGGATGGAGCTTTTCATAAGGAATTTTAGATTGAACTCTTTTCTTTTTAAAAGATTTCATTTTGGGGCGCCTGGGTGGCTCCGTGGATGAAGCCGCTGCCTTCGGCTCAGGTCATGATCTCGGGGTCCTGGGATCGAGCCCCGCATCGGGCTCTCTGCTCTGCAGGGAGACTGCTTCCTCCTCTCACTCTGCCTGCCTCTCTGCCTACTTGTGATCTCTCTCTCTGTCAAATAAATAAAATAAAATCTTTAAAAAAAAAAAAGATTTTCTTTTATTTATTTGACCGGGGGGGGGGGGGGGCACAAGCGGAAGGAGAGGGAGAGGGAAAAGCAGACTCCCCCGAAGGCAGATGCTTAACGACTGAGCCACCCAGGCTCCCCTAGATCGAACCTTTAAGTGCCTTTTTAAAATCCAGGAGCCAAGCCAAATATTTCCCATCAGATTCGCCTGCAAGACCTGTACATTTGGGTGAATTCCTCTCTTCCTGAGGCCCTCCAAATTTCCTTCATGAAGTTCCGGGATCCGCCAGGAGGTGGCATTCTTTATTCAACTGTTAAGGCCGAGGGGCCCTCGGTAAGCAAGGTGACCAGGCCAACCAACATTTCCAAGGGGCTTTATTGGATCCATCAAGTCAATCAGACCTTTTTAAGCAGTCTCATCATATCCGAGTCTACGCATGTGTCTCTGAAAGATGATATTCCAGGGGCAGCTGGCTGGCAGAGTCAGTAGAGAGCATGACTCTTGATCTCAGGGTTGTCAGTTCAAGCCCCACATTGGGTGTAGAGATTACTGAAAACATAAAATCTGTTGGGCGCCTGGGTGGCTCCGTGGGTTACGCCTCTGCCTTCCACTCAGGTCATGATCCCAGGGTCCTAGGATGGAGCCCTGCGTTGGGCTCTCTGCTCAGCAGAGAGCCTGCTTCCCCTTCCTCTCCCTCTTCCTCTTTCCCCCCCCCTCCCTCCCCCCCACCCCCCCCGCCCCCCCCCACCCCCCCCTCCCCCCCCATTCCCCCTCCCCCCCCATTCCCCCTCCCCCCTCCCTCCCCCCACCCCCCTCCCCCCTCCCCCCTCCGCCCCCCCCCCCGATAAAAAACTAAAATCTGCAAAATGAAATGAAATAAAATGAAATGAAGTGAAATGAAATGAACTAAAATAAAATAAATTGGGTGCGGGGCGGAAAAAGGAAAAAAAGCTGATTATCTGTATTCTATGTGACATTGAAAGCTCCAAAACGACGTCTCTTTAAAATAAAACCAACAGGGGCGCCTGGGTGGCTCAGCGGGTTAAGCCTCTGCCTTCAGCTCAGGTCATGATCTCAGGGTCCTGGGATCGAGCCCCTGCATGGGGCTCTCTGCTCAGCAGGGAGCCTACTTCCTCCTGTCTCTGTACCTGCCTCTCTGCCTACTTGTGATCTCTCTCTCTCTCTGTCAAATAACTACATAAAATCTTTAAAATAGAATAAAATAAAACCAACAACCTTGAATTGGCTTTAAAGCCAAAGAAGTCGCACCTGGGTCCACTAAAAAAGTCAGTCGATTGTTTTCCCCCTCTCAGGCTCCTGTGGGGAAGTCTGAAGTGGGCTGTTTAAGTCCAGGGGAGCCCTCGCGGGCCCCTCCCTGCTGACTTGGAAGGTGCTCCAATTTAGACCTCCTAAGGAGGTGGCCCAAGGGGCTTGGAGTGATTTTCGTGCCGAAACGGGGGTGGGGGTGGGGGTGGGGGTGGGGGTGGGGGTGGGGGTGGGGGTGGGGTGGGGTGTGTCTCACTGCGGAGGTGGAGGCGGGGCAAGGGAGCCTCGGGCAAGGCCCCCGGCAGAGGTCAAGTTTTTTTTGTTTTTTTTTTTTTAAGATTTTGTTTATTTATTGGACAGACAGAGATCACAAGTAGGCAGAGAGACAAGCAGAGAGAGAGGAGGAAGCAGGCTCCCCGCTGAGCAGAGAGCCCAATGTGGGGCTCAATCCCATGACCCTGGGATCATGACCTGAGCCAAAGGCAGAGGCTTTAACCCACTGAGCCACTCAGGTGCCCCGAGAGGTCAAGTTTTGAACTCATCTTTTTTTCTTTTCCGTTCTTTTCTTTTCCCGTTTGGCCTCTGCCTGCCTCGGCCTTCATCTCAGGGGGAGGGGGTAAGTCAGGTGTGCTCCATTTTCTTTCTTTCTTTCTTTTTTTTTTTTTTTTAAAGATTTTATTTTATTTATCTGACAGAGAGAGAGATCACAAGTAGGCAGAGAGGCCGGCAGAGAGAGAGGAGGAAGCAGGCTCCCTGCGGAGCAGAGAGCCCGATGCGGGACTCGATCCCAGGACCCTGAGATCATGACCTGAGCCGAAGGCAGCGGCTTCATCCACGGAGCCATCCAGGCGCCCCAGGTGTGCTCCATTTGCGTCTGTCCTTCTCGCTCTGGGCCATCCACTGGGTCCCTTCCCTTGAGGCATCTTGACGATGGAGCGACACAAAAGTCTGAATGTAGGGAATGTCATCCCAGGTCATGTGACCTGAAACACCTTGATGCTCGTTCTTACCATGCCCGATTTTTCCAGGTGCCTCCTTTCAACTCAGTTATGAAGCAAGGAGTTCCTTTACAACTGGATGTTAGCAAGAGCGTCCAGAGGGAGAGAAAACATCTCAGATGGGAAACGCACAGGGACCCATGGATGCACACAAGATGCAAACAACTCGTAGCCTTTGTGTCAGTCTTCTTTGTGGAGAGGTCATGAAAGACCAGAGGCCCCAAATCTCCCCCTTGGCTGAAAACAAATCCAAGGGCCACATAGCATGACCACTTATGGGTCCCCTCCATCCGTTGTTTTCCTTTTCTAATCAGAACACGGCAGGTTTTGTGCAAAGATACCAACAGCCGCAGCAAGAAACAAACCAAATGAAGACCAGAGCATCTCCCTGAGCGTCGGTTCCTCCCCAGAAGCTGGGCCTTCACGGATGGAACTAAAACAGGCTTCCCAGTTTCTGACGACTTAGTCTCCTAGCAGCCTTCCTCGACTTGTGCACACAATTCAGACATGTCGAAAGAAGCCCCCTCGGGCCATCTGCGACTCATGGTATCCTGAAATGTCTTCCATGGAAGTAAGCAACTGCCAGTAGAGGCTCCCCATGTATTATCGTACACTGTACACGTGGCCTGCAAGCGTTTCTTCTGGGGGTGGGTGGTTGCTTTCCCAACATCGATTGCAGGTTTCTATAGGGTTTTGGTTTGTTTAGCCGGTTTGGTTTGGTTTTCCGCACGCACGTGTGCGTGCACATAGGCGTATGTGTGTTTTCCATCCAGAGTTCCAAGTCATCGTGAGGAAGGACCCTACAGAAAGTGACGGAGTTTATTTTCCATTTTTAGCATATGCAAGGCTCTAGGACTCTAGTCTTATGGGAACCAGGGAGGTTTTCTTTCTTTTTCTTTTTTTTTTTTTTTTTTTCCCCGTCCTTATGTTTGGAAGGCTCCTTTGGAGGGATTCATCGATGGGTTGGAAAAAAACCTCTCCTGTAGGTTTTATGTCTATGTAATCTCTCCACACAACATAGGGCTCCCATCCCGAGTCACACTCACAATCCCGAGTCCCACGCTCCACCGGTGGAGGATGGAGCCAGGCACCCCTTTGATCAAATTTCTTTCTTTCTTTTTCTTTTTCTTTTTCTTTTCTTCTTCTTCTTCTTCTTTTTTTTTTTTTTTTTTAATGAGGTAGATATGCAATGTGTGCTCAGGACAGAAAGAGAGCCCACATGCTGAAGTTTGGCAGAGTCCTTTGGGACCCGGGTAAGTGTGAAAGCCCAGGAGCAGGGCCCACACAGGTTAAAACGTGACAATGTCCTTGATCCAGATCCACTTAACAGATGATGCATTGAAAGCGCACTTCTGAGACGCCTGGGTGGCTCAGCCGGTTAAGTGGTTAAGTGGCTGTCTTCCGCTCAGGTCCTGATCTCAGGGTCCTGGGATCGAGCCCCGCATCGGGCTCCCTGCTTGGCGGGAGGCCTGCTTCTCCCTTGTCCGTTCCCCCTGCTTGTGTTCCCTCTCTCGCTGTCTCTCTGTCAAATAGATAGTCTTAAAATGAATGAATGAAGGAATGAATGAATGATGGGGTGCCCCGGTGGTGGCTCAATCGGTTGAGGTTGAGCGTGTCTGCCTTGGGGCTCAGGTCATGATCCTGGAGTCCTGGGAATGAGTCTTGTATCGGGTTCCCTGCTCAGCTTAGAGCCCGCTTCTCCCTCTGCCCTTCACTCCGCTCATGGGCTCACGCTCGCTCGCGCGCTCTCTCTGTCTCTCTCATCAGTCAATAAAATCTTAAAAAAATAATCAACTGCACGAACGAAGGAATGAACCAAGAAAACAAACACACACAAGACATGGCATCAAAGGGAAGTGCTTGCTTTGGGCGGGCGGGCGGGCGGGCGGGCGGGCGTGGGGGGATGGGGAGTGGCGGTGGCGGGGTGGGGTGGGGTGGGGTGGGGTGGGGTGGGGTGGGGTGGGGCGGGGCGGGGCGGGGCGGGGCAGGGCGGTGTCCAAGCGGCGGAAATTTCTCTAACCTGCAACACAGTCTTTATCAGTGCTGCTTTCAGTCCTTCCCCCAGATTCCATTTTCCACAAGCGACGGTCCCACCCAAGTGGGCTTCTTTCATGGTAAGACCCGTGTCCTCCCCTATGTCCTGCAGAGAGCGATGAGCCATGAGAAGCCAAAGTTGGGCGGATCCATATGAATCTAGGAAGTAAGCATCCTTCCTGAGACCATTAGCTGAAGTCCTGCTTCCTCTTTAGGACGCAATGTCTTAAAAAAGCAGGTATAGTCATTGGCTCGGGAAAAGGAGGAGGCCTAAGGACCACCCTAAAGAACAGAGTAGGGGGAGAAACAGAAGTGAAAAGATAGAAGAACTGGGGCACCTGGGTGGCTCCGTAGGTTAAAGCCTCTGCCTTTGGCTCGGTTTATGGTCCCGGGGTCCTGGGCTCGAGACGCCGGATTGGGCTCTCTGCTCGATGGGGAGCCTGCTTCTCCCTCTCTCTCTGCCTGCCTCTCTGCCTACTTGTGATCTCTGTCTGTCACATCAATAAATAAAATCTTGAAGAAGAAGAAGACGAAGGAGAAGGGGAAGGAGAAGAAGAAGGGGGGGGGGCTGATTTCACCATCCCCAGCCTTTGAAATGATCTGGTATCCCCTCCTAAGAGAGAACCCATTCTCCGCCGAATGTTTCCTACTTCTTTTCACTAAGTATTGCCACCCAACAAGCACATTCCTATGCCACCAAACCGTCTCCGCAAACATAATTTGTAGTATCGGTGTTCTATTCTGCCATGTGAGTCTAGCATCCTGTGTTTAACTACTGTGACATTGTTCCACATTCAGGTGGATTCCAACTCTTGTTTGGGGTGTGTGTGTGTGTGTGTGTGTGTGTGTGTGTGTGTGTGTGTGTGTGAGGGGAGGGTTCTGGGGGTGTGTCCATCTGCATTCAGTAGGTGTAGGGGAGGAAGAATGTTCCCTCTACTCCCCTTCTGAGTTGTTGACTGAGACACCGGTCAGAAAGAGACAGATCCCAGGGAGAGAAACAGTCGATTGACACGTGCAGCGCCCACCAGGCAGAATACACCCACACCAGAAGTCTCACAGAACGGCGGCGGCTCGGAATTCCCATGTCGAGGGCATGTCCTCCACAAAGAAAGATCCGGTTGTGGAGAAATGACAGGAGAGAGGAAAGCAGTTTTGGGCTTCTGAGCTCAGCCCACCACGGGAAGGCCAAGAGATGGAAGGGAACGGGCAGAGGAAGGTTTTCTGGGCACGTTCCTCTGATGCCGTCTGCAGACTGATGAGAATGTCTTCTTTTCCTCCTGCTCCATGGAGGGAAGGTGCCATTCCTAGGCGAGTTTTATCTCCCCCTTTCAGGTCAGGAAGCAGAGGGAGAGGCAAAGAAGTGTCCTCCTCAGGGCTATTGCCTTTCTCTCTCTCTCTCTCTCTCTCTCTCTCTCTCTCTCTCTCTCTTTCTTTCTTTATTCCTATCTCTCTCAAGGTTCTGTGTATGTATTTGACAGAGAGAAACAGAGCGAGGGAGGGAAACAAGCAGGGGCTGGGGGAGTGGGAGAGGGAGAAGCAGGTTTCCCACTGAGCAGGGAGCCAGATGCGATGGGAGCGGTGTGTGTGTGTGTGTGTGTGTGTGTGTGTGTGCGCGCGCGCGCGCGCGCGTGCGCTACGCGCCTGAGATGGTGACCTGAGCCTATGGCAGACCCTTAACGCCTGAGCCACCCAGCTTACTGGGTGAAGAACAGCTTACTGTTTCTTAAGCGCTTCACATTCCAAAGAACCCGTGTGCCAAAGCGGTACGGGAGCGGGGAGCGGGGAGCGGGGAGCGGGGGAGCGGGGAGCGGGGAGCGGGGGAGCGGGGAGCGGGGGGGGGGGGGAGCGGGGGGGGGAGCGGGGGGGCAGCGGGGGGGGGGAGGGGGGCGCCGGCACACAGGAAACCCGTTCTCTCCCTAGGCTACAAAAAGCTCAGTGGCCCCTGGCTGGTTCTCCATAGAGCGCGCTGACTCTTAGATCTGAGTCCTGAGTTGGAGCCCCACCCTGGTTGTAGGGTACACAAGAAAAACAACGACAGAAATAACAATGAAGAGCTCGATAAAGTCCGGCGCGCGTGGCCTCTGCCGCTCTTCCTACTTGGGCTCTCTATCTCGCTGTCAAATGCAGAAGCAAGAATCTTTAAAATGAAAGAAAGAAAGATGGAAAGGAAGGAAAGGAAGGAAGGAAGGAAGGAAGGAAGGAAGGAAGGGGAAGGGGAAAGGGAAGGAAGGGGAAGGGGAAAGGGAAGGAAGGGGAAGGGGAAAGGGAAGGAAGGGGAAGGGGAAAGGGAAGGAAGGGGAAGGGGAAAGGGAAGGAAGGGGAAGGGGAAAGGGAAGGAAGGGGAAGGGGGAGGGGGAAGGGGAAAGGGAAGGGGAAAGGGGAAAGGGAAGGGGGAAAGGGAAAGGGAAGGGGGAAAGGGAAGGGGGAAAGGGAAAGGGGAAGGGGAAGGGGAAGGGGAAGGGAAGGGAGAAAGAAAAAAAAAAATTACTTTCTACGGTGA
>NW_025721442.1:25000-52500 GCF_922984935.1 Meles meles
CCCACCACCACCGGGGGAGGCAGCGCGCGCGGCCGCCACGGCCACGGCGGACGGCCGGGACCCGACCCACGCCCGGGCACGCGCGCCGGAGCGACGGGAGGGCGCACGGCGTAGGGGCGGGAGGAACGGTCCCTCGCCCGCAACCACGACACCGCCGCCGGGCCGGCGGCGGCGGCAGACACGGATGGGAGGCCGCCACGGGCCTGAGAAGCGCCAGCGCACCGGGGCGCGCGGCACCGGGGTCGGCAGGCGGACGGGGGGAGGCCGCGAGACGACGGCTCGGCGGCGGGGGGCTCGGGCGCCAGAAACCAGAGCAGCCACGTGGGGAAGGGGACCGCGGGCCACCGCGAGGGAGCGCGAGAGCCCCCCCAAGGCGCCTTCCGAGGCCCGAGGTCGGCCGCCGGGGCACACGGGGTCCCACCGCCCAAGGCCTCCAGCACAAGGGCGGTCCCGTGGCACCCGAGGACACCGACCCGGCCCCCGGCAGGCAGGCCCCCGCCACATCGCAGGGCTCGGGGCCCCCCCAGCCACCACGGCCAGAGTCACGACCGACCCCCAACAGGGCGTCCTCCCGCGCGCACGACCACACCCCTCCGTGCCCACGCCCGACTGGACCCACGCGGGCCTCTCCTCCTCACAACGGGCCGAGAGCCCTTCGCCCGGGGATGCCCCCCCCCCGCCCAAGGCCGCTAGAGGCCCGGGGAGGGGGGACAACACCCAACAGCGGCGAGGCCGGTTTCGGTCCCGAGGGAATGGATCGAGAGCACAGCGCGCCTTCAAAGCCGTCCAGGCGAGCCGGGGACAAGGTAGGGGGGAAAGGTCGGCGGCGACGGGGAGGGGGCGCACAGCGGGCGACGGCCGGCAGCGCGTGGGGAGCGGTTCCGGGGGGGGGGGGGAAGGGCGCACCAACGAAGGCGCGAGCCGGGCCGCCAGGTAAACGTGCACGGGATCCCACCGCCACCAGCACGAGAGCGGTCCCGCGACGCCCGGGGACGCCGGCCGGCCTCAGCACCCTTGGCGCACCTTCCCCCGCCAAGAACCGGGCCCCAACGCGACCCCCGCCGCGCGGGGGCCCGTCTGAACCTCCATCCGTCCGTCTGCTCCATCCCGGAGCCACGACCCGGGGGAAGCGCCCCCAGGCGAGAGCGGCCCGACCCGTGCCCGCACGTCACCCCCGGCGGCGACTCGGCACGGGAGCGGGCGGCAGACAGCCGCTCGCACGGCGCAGAGCAAGGAGACGCACGCCGCGGGGGAGCGGCCGCGCGCGCGCACGCTCTCGCACTCGCACGCACGCGGGAGCCCCACGCGCCAGACGCCGGCCAGGCCCGGCGGGATCCTCCCCCGACTCGGAGGGGGGAGGCGCAGGCCGCGGTAGGCAAGAGAGCGACGCTCGGCCCCACCGCGGGGCCGGCAGACCCCTCGCGGAGAGGGGGCTCTGCCCAACACGCGACGGTAGTCACCCCGCATCGGTGGCCACGACGCGCAGAGGAGGGGCGGCGGCTGGGGGTTCCGGTACCCCAAGGCACCCTCTCGGATCGCTAGAGAAGGCTTTCTCACCGAGGGCGCATCGCCCCCACCCATTCGTCCCCCTGACCGGGCTCCGCCCAAGGAAACGCCGTCCCAAAGGCCTCCAGGGCCTGGGAGGGGGCGGGGGTGGGTCTGCGGCAAGGGACAGGCCCAGGACAATCCTGAGCACCCGCGGCCAGAGCCCCACGAGGGGACCGCCTTTGCCTCTTCTACGCACGCCATGCTCCCATCCCCGCCCGGAAGGGACCTCAGGCCTCCACACCGAGGCCACGAGAGGAGCGGAGACGGGCACGGCATGCCGGGCAAAGAGAAGCAGCAGCCCTCGGCTGGCCAGGCGCCGCAGCGCTGGCTCGGCCCGGCGCGGTCACTCACACGCCCCACCAAGTCCTGTCCACACACACCGCCCTGGCACGACGCGCACCAGAGGACGACGAGGTGCCCGCACCCCCACAGAGGGGGGCGGGTGGGCCTCCCTTACCGACTTCCACCACCCGCTCTCCGGACACACCACCGACAGCGGCAGCCCGAGGGGGTCGCTGGGAACGGGAAACGACGCCACCGCTCGGCCTCAGGCACCTGAGACAACCTGGAGCGCTCCAGGGGCACCACAGAGGGCCAGGCGCCACGCGCTCAGCACGCCCGGGCGGTGAGCAGCGCGGCCTCGGGATGGCCCTCCCCGACACAGGGAGGGCGGCTCACCCCGCGTGAAGGAGCCGAGAGCGGCAAGCGAGAGTGTCCGCTGCGTCAGCTGGACCCCACACCCACGGGCGCCCTGAGGCGAGAACCGTGGGAAAGCAGAGTCGGGCCGGAGCCCACAAACCCCCCCGCACCCTCCCCTCAACACCCCCCCACGGCAGCGGGTGGCAGAGGAGGAGGAGGAGCGAGGGGCCCACGGGCAGAACGAGAAGAGCGGTCCCATTCGCCATGAATGTCCGTCCCTCGTCTGACGCGGCTTAGACCCGGCCCGGGAGAACGCGACATCACCACATCGATCAGCGAAAACGTGCCCAAGGAGGAACCCAAGGGGGGAAACGCCTGGCGACGACAACCGACCAGAGGGACCTGCTTTCAGCCTCGCCGGCACCCCTCGAGCCCAGGGCAAGAGCAGCCGGGCAACCCAAGGAGAACGCCTGACACGTGGCACGGAGCCTTGCGGAACGGAGCGGGGGTTACCACGGCCGCAGCCGGGCGCCCACAGCGTGGAGTGAACGGGATAAAGGACCCACGCCACTTGCCCACGCCGCCCTCGGGTGCTGGAGACCAGAGGTGGCACCACAGCCCGGGACCAGCTGGGGGCACGAGAGCCGGCGCACAGGCCCACGCGGACGGCTCCAACGAGCGAGGGCCGAGCCGGATTTGGCACCACGGCCAAGCCCAGAGCCCCGCACGCACCCAGAGGCCCACATCGCTAAGGCGAGTCACTCAAACAGCGTGTCAGCACCTACCTGGCAACAAAACCTGCTCCTTTCCGGGGACAAAATAGCTACGCCATCTGGCGGGGCCTAGCCACGGGTCACCGGGACCTCGTGGGACCGTGGCCTGGCCACTGGCCCCAAACACTGCTCCATTACCCTGCAAAGAGCGGGGGGGGGGGGGGCGCCCCACGGAACCCCCAGGGCCATCTGGTCGACCCCCTGGAGCGTGGGGGAGCGGGCAGCCGGGACCGACCACGGACTCGAGGGAGGTGGAGCCGCCCGGGCCTGGCCGGGTAGCTCCTCCCCTGGTCCGCCTGTCGTCCCCAAGTCGGGACTTAGAAAAAAAATCAAGTTCTGCGGAGGGACCCGCCGGCCCTCAAAAAAAATCAAGTTCTGCGGAGGGGACCCGCCGGCCCTCAAAAAAAAAAATCAAGTTCTGCGGAGGGACCCGCCGGCCCTCAAAAAAAAATCAAGTTCTGCGGAGGGACCCGCCGGCCCTCAAAAAAAATCAAGTTCTGCGGAGGGACCCGCCGGCCCTCAAAAAAAAAAAATCAAGTTCTGCGGAGGGGACCTGCCGGCCCTCAAAAAAAAAATCAAGTTCTGCGGAGGGGACCTGCCGGCCCTCAAAAAAAAATCAAGTTCTGCGGAGGGACCTGCCGGCCCTCAAAAAAAAAATCAAGTTCTGCGGAGGGGACCTGCCGGCCCTCAAAAAAAAATCAAGTTCTGCGGAGGGACCCGCCGGCCCTCAAAAAAAATCAAGTTCTGCGGAGGGACCTGCCGGCCCTCAAAAAAAAAATCAAGTTCTGCGGAGGGGACCTGCCGGCCCTCAAAAAAAAATCAAGTTCTGCGGAGGGACCCGCCGGCCCTCAAAAAAAATCAAGTTCTGCGGAGGGACCTGCCGGCCCTCAAAAAAAAAATCAAGTTCTGCGGAGGGACCTGCCGGCCCTCAAAAAAAATCAAGTTCTGCGGAGGGACCTGCCGGCCCTCAAAAAAAAAATCAAGTTCTGCGGAGGGACCTGCCGGCCCTCAAAAAAAATCAAGTTCTGCGGAGGGGACCTGCCGGCCCTCAAAAAAAAAATCATCAAGTTCTGCGGAGGGACCTGCCGGCCCTCAAAAAAAAATCAAGTTCTGCGGAGGGACCTGCCGGCCCTCGCCTCCTTCTCCCTCTCCCTCTCCCTCGCGGCCCGTGCCTCCACTCGCCGCGTGGCGCCGCACGGCCGCCACGGCCCGGTCCGAGCCGGTCCGAGCCGGTCCGAGCCGGTCCGAGCGGTCGCCGGCTCCCGGGCTGGGACTGGGAGAGGGGGCGGACCCGCGGAGGCGCCCCCTGATGGCCCGACCTCCATGGACATCGCGGCCCGTGCCTCCCCTCGCGGCGTGGCGCCGCCCGCACGGCCGGCCCGGCCCGGTCCGAGCCGGTCCGAGCCGGTCCCCACCTTACGCAGCGGGCCTCGGAAAACTTGGTGAGAAAATCGGGGGCGACGACCAGGACCCCACGCGTGCCCGCGGACGGACCCCTCGCGCCATCCACCGGCTTCCCGGCGAGGCTCGGGCCGGTCCCCAACCGCCCGAGTGTGACACGGGACACAAGGGACACGTGGGACACGGAAGGCCCGATGAACGACCAGAGCCACAGGCCGAACGGCGTCCTCGCACCGCACGCACACACTGTCTCCCATTCCCACGCCGGCGGGCAGGCGGGCGGAGGAGGGGGCACCGGCGGGTGCTGGTCGACCCCTCCAGGAAGCCCCCAACACCCCTCCGCGAGAGCCAGGAGGAGGAGAAGGCGGCGACGGCGGGGGCGGCGCCGCTGCTCCCCCATATACCTGGGGTTTCAATCTCCCGCGAGCCGATCGCGCGCCGACGCCCCAGAGACCGCGGGGACGATCGCTCTAGTGTCGCCGGCCTCCCGGAACTCCAGCTTGGGGACCGCGGCCAAATGCCATCCCTTGCCGACATCGCCCACGTTCCGGCGGGGAGACGCTATATAAAAGCGGCCGCCAGGTGCCGCCAGACAACCGCCACGAAAGACACCGAGGCAGATCCGGAACGCAGGGCCAGTGACAGTCGCGAGGCCGGCCGCCAGGCCGCCCGATCCCCTCCCGGCCCACTTCGGAGGGGCGCGCGGCCCCGGGGCGTCAGCCTCGGCAGCTCACGGCAGGCACGGCGCGACTCCAGCTCGCCCAGGGGAGACTTGGGGAACGCGTCCGGGCCGCTGCCGCCGGAAGGGGGGGGCCCGATTCGCCACGGGGGACACACACACACACACACACACACACACACACACACACCCACCCACCCACCCACCCCACCCCACCCCCACCCCCGGCGGCCCGGCAGGCCTGGAGGCACCAGCTTCCCACTGTGGCATGTGAGCAAGCGGGCGCCCGGGCCTCCGGGAGGACTTAGACAAATGTCCCCGGGCAGGGACTGTAAAACCGAGACCCACGCGAGTACTCCTTTAATGTTGTTGTTGTTGTTGTTGTTGTTGTTGTTGTTGTTGTTGTTGTTGTTGTTGTTGAAGATTTTATTTATTTATTTGACAGACAGAGATCACGAGCAGGCAGAGAGACAGAGAGGAGGAAGTAGCCTCCCTGTCCAGCAGAGAGCCCGATGCGGGACTCGATCCCAAGACCCTGAGATCGTGACCTGAGCTGAAGGCAGAGGCTTCATCTACTGAGGCCCCCCCCCCCCCCCCAGGCATCCCACACGCGCGCACTCCTAAACCAACAACGGATGAACCGTTTTTTTCCTAGCATTTCAAGGGCAGGAGGTCTACTCTGAAGCCAACGATGACACCTCGGGAGGACGGAAAGGGGGTGACTGACACACACCCCCAGAAAGGTGCTCACTGAACCTGTCTCTGCCCGTACCACGATGATGTCTAAGGACAACAAACAGCTGTGGGGAACATCGGTGCCAAGGCAGGGTCGTGGCATCCGTGACCAAAAGCGGAATAAACCCCGGGGCGGGGGTGGGGGGCAGTGGAGGGGGGGTGGGACGGCAGGGAGGCGGCACGGAATGGGGAGGAAGAGAGTTAAAATAGGGGTGCCTGGGTGGCTCAGGGGGTGAAGCCTCTGCCTTCAGCTCAGGTCATGGTCTCAGGGTCCTGGGATCGAGCCCCACATCAGACTCTCTGCTCAGCGGGAAGCCTGCTTCCCCCTCTCTCTCTGTCTGTCTCTCTGCCTACTTGTGACCTCTCTCTGTCAAACAAATAAAATCTTGAAGAAAAAAAAAAAAAAAACAGGGAGGGAGAGAGAGAGAGAGAGAGAGAGAGAGAGAGAGAGAGAGTTAAAATAGCCATTCACTGAAGAAATCCAGTTCCGGAACAGCCGCGCGGTCCAACTCTAGGACACGGCGGCGGGGCGGGGCGGGGCGGGGCGGGGCGGGGAGGGGAGGGGCCGGTGCTTGAGAAGAGGTAAATATTGATGATGAACTAACTATCCCCTGATGTGTGGCGGGGGGGGGGGGACAAGGCGTAGAACTTCCCCCGGCCTGTGAAGGAAAAAAAAACAAAAAACAAAAAACTTTATTCGTTGGTTCTTTTCTTTGTTTGCTGGATTTTCAAGTACACGTATCTCGGGGCGCCTGACTGGCTCCCTCTGAGGACCACACGACTGCGACTCTTGACCTGCGGGGGGGGGGGGGGGGGTCCTGAGTTCCAGCACCACGCTGGATGGATGGGTGGAGAGATTACCTAAAAATATAAAACCTTGAAGACACACACACACACACACACACACACGCACGCACGCACGCACGCGCGCGCGCAGCAGCAGCAGCAGCAGCAGCATTATCTATCCAAGATAAACACCCCTGGGCAGGAAGTGGGGTCAGAGGAAAACAGAAACAGCGGTGGCAGGGGGAGAGGACACTAGAGGGCAACAGAGCAGCAGCATCCTGTCTAGGTGCTCTGGCGCTTTTGTGCTTTACAAAAGCCCAGGAGGAACCTTTCAAAACCTTGGCCCTCCTATCCCCCAGCGGAGAGGGCAGAAGCTACTGTCCAGCAAGAATGCCTTTGATTAGAGGTAACTCTTCTCCCATGAAACTTCACCATTTGAACATGGGCTTTTTCATGGCTTCCTTTCCAAGCCTTTCTCTTTGCCGCCTTCTCACCTCCGTGAATCCCTGATCCCACTTTGCAACAATCCCTACCCATCTCACCCCCGCCGTGCCCCCCCCCCACACACACACCTCTCCCTCCCTCTCTCTCTCTCTCTCTCTCTCTCTCTCTCTCACACACACACACACACACACACACACACACACACACACACACACATGCCCCGGGATGTAAACTGTTCTCTGTCAACCATCCATCCGGAGCACTCACTATAAAAGTACACGAGGAAAACGCAGACAAGAGAGACATCAAGCAAATACTGTGACTCTGAAGGCTGGGCCCCTATTGAGTCGAGAGAATTGACCAAACAGCAGAACCTGGAAAAGAAGGTTTTCCTCCCAAGTCGGTTCCTCCATCGTTGGCTACACGACGTTCTTTCAGCAGTATTTCCCCAAGAGTGTGACGATCCAAATAAGGTTTCCCAGTGCAAAGTTCATGGGCGCAGACTTCACACCTGTGTTTCAAGGACACGTCTTTCAGGGCACCTAGCTGGCTCGGTCCGGAGGACCCCCAAGGAAGGCAACTCTTGATCTGTGGGGGTCCTGAGTTCCAGGGCCACCCTGGGTGGGTGTACAGAGCTGACACGCCCAAGAAATTTGAACCGCTATGGCGATGTCTGTCAAACACAACAAAGGAAAACAAAGCAAAAATCGGAAATAAAGTCGCCCCTGGTCGAATGCTTTCTTTGCAGAGGCCATGGAGACCCTGCGATGTTGGCAGACAGACAGACACGGTCGGTCGGTCGATGAATCGATGGCACGGAACAGATACCGAAAGAGATATGCCCAAGCGCAAAGGCCGTTCAAAGGAGGAAACATGGCCCACCTCCCCACGAAATCAGAGGACAGTCAGTCATCAGACATCCACAGACCCAACATGCAGGCAGGCAGGCAGGCAAAGAAACAAGACAACTGGGGTGCCTGAGTGGCTCGGTCGGTGAAACGTCTCTGCCTTTAGCTCAGGTCATGATCTCTGGGTCCTGGGATCGAGCCCCGCATCCATCCACTGGGGCTCCCTACTCAGCAGAGACTCTGCTTCTCACCTCCCTCTCCCTGACCCTCCTTTCGGGTCCTTCGCTCCTTCCTTCCTTCGTCCTCCCTCCCTACCACCACCACCACCACCACCACCAACAACAACAACAACAACATTCTTTTTTAAGGAGGGAAAAGAAAGAGAGAAAGAAAGAAAGAAAGAGGAAGAGGAAAGCTTCCATCCAAACAGGCAGATCTCACCCCTCCTACAAATGTGAACTCCAAACGGATCTCACACTTCCATGGGAAACAGAACACCGGAACACACGTGTGTGTGTGTGTGTGTGTGTGTGTGTGTGTGTGTGTGTGTGTGTGTTGGGGGAGGATTCTAGGGGGAAAGCTGGGGATCTAGGGCCAGGCAAAGAGGGTTTAAGACTGGACACCTGAGGCGCGATCCGTAAAAAAAAGAAACGGAGGGGTTGGAAGTCACCAAAATTAAAACCCTAGACTCTGTGAAACACCCTCTGAAGGGGACCCAAGGGCAAAGGACACACAGAGGCCTGAGGGATCAGCCGGGAGTGGGAGGTGGGGGGGGGGGGGGGGGGGTGGTGGTAGTGGTAGAGGGTGTTGCTCAGAGAGAGACAAAATGAGGAAACGCTCCCAGAGGTCGGATCAGGGTCACTAGGAGAACGGGGGTGGGGGGGGTGGGGGGGTGTACAATCCATTCCGTATGGGAAGTCTGCCACACAGCCAAGGGCAAGGAAGAAATCCAAGATTTTCAGGGTCAGGTCCCTTCGAGCAGGTCGTGTCTACGACAAGGCCACCGACTCAGAAAACCAGCGAGGCCGTTTTATGTCTAATTCCAAAGGGACATGAAGTCTGGGGTTGAGAGGCAGGGAGTCCATCCCTGATCATCCCAGAGGCGATTAAAAAGACAGAAGAAGGGGCGCCTGGGTGGCTCCGTGGGTTAAAGCCTCTGCCTTCGGCTCAGGTCATGATCCCAGGGTCCTGGGATCGAGCCCCACCTCGGGCTCTCTGCTCAGCAGGAGGCCTGCTTCCTGCTCTCTCTCTGCCTGCCTCTCTGCCTGCTTGTGATCTCTGTCTGTCAGATAAATAAATAAATCTTAAAAAAAAAAAAAGAAAAAGAAAAAGAAAGACAGAAGAACCGTAGCAAGGACAAACTCTGCAGGGCCCAGGGTCGAATGGCAGGGAAACTTCCGATTTTCTTTTCAACACCCAGGCCCAGGAGCCTATGCCCAGGCACCCTGCCGCTGCGGAGGAGCCCCGGGAATGGCCGGAAAGAGAGGAGCCAGCGATGGCTGGCGGGACCAGGGATGGGGAGAGGGATTCCCGAGGAACCAGGACCCACCCGTGAGCCACTTCCCCAGACTGCCCTGAAGGAAACCAGAACCTGTCACCCCGAAAAGGTGCCCACTGTGGCACGTCAGTTATCTCAAATTCCACTCCTTGTAGGAACCAGGAAGCAGAAAGCCAGCCTCCATCACCAGAGACAGGAGAGGGGAGCCAGAGAATTAGGGTCTGAACCGTCCATGTCGATGAAACTTCTTCAACCAGGCCCCCCCCCCCCCCAACCCCACCCCCACCCCCGTCCTCCCGGGGCTGTCTTTGCCACGGCCTGCCTGCCCCTTGCCCAAACCCCCTGGTCTTGTCCGTTCTTCGTGGATCGAGTCCCTGTCTTGTCTTGTCTTGTCTTGTCTTGTCTTGTCTTGTCTTGTCTTGTCTTTCATTTTTCTTTTCTTTTCTTTTCTTCTTTTTTTTAAGATTTTATCTTATTGACTTATTGGAGAGACAGAGATCACAAGTAGGCAGAGAGGGGGGGCCGGGGGGGGGGGCGGGAAGCAAGCTCCCCATCGAGCAGAGAGCCCGATGCAGGGCTCGATCCCAGGACCCGGAGATCATGACCTGAGTGGAAGGCGGAGGCCCAACCTACCGAACCACCCAGGCACCCCTCGAGTCCCCGTCTTTAGGCCCTTGGGAAGGCGCCCCTGGGCAGGCAAACACCTACCCACGGTTGGATGCCCTTCTCCAGGGAACCTCTTCTGTCGGTCGCCATCCTAGGCCCAGCCACAGACCCTAAGCAGGTAGAGGAGAATGTGTGTCCACCACCACGACCAAACACCCCCACCCCAGCAGGGAGATTGTCCACCTGGAATGTCACTCGGACCAGATGAAGAGAGCCAAGGCAAGAGAAAGGAGGCAACAGCGAGGTCCCCTGACCACTTGTAACCCACTGATGAATCCCTGACACACATAGAGGGTGGAACACCCCTACAACTCCCTCAAGGATTTCGTTCCATGCTTTACCCGTGAGGATTCGCTCTAGTCAGTGTCCCTTCACTCCGACAGCCACCCATGCCCACGATAGGCTAACATCCCTCTTCCAACACGGGGTCCACAGACACACATCGAAAGGGTCCCATGACTCACGCTTGGCTAAAACAAGAGGGACTCACCTCACCTTGACAGCGGGGAGCCCCGCAAGGTCTCGGAGACCTTGCTCGCACCATACACACATTCCTTGGAGACTGACCTCATCCCTAACCCCCACTAACTGGAAACCGTATCACCAGTGACCCCTCACAATCCCAGCACGGCTCTTTCTGCCCACAGGTCCTGTCCCCGTGCTGTAAGAAAAGCACCCTTTTGCACCAAACCCATCTCTGCAATTCTTGCTTGGCCATTTCCCCGGCAGCTCCACATCCGGTCTGCCTGTCTGTCTGTTTTGGGGTTTGTTCCTTCGTGTGTGTGTGTGTGTGTGTGTGTGTGTGTGTGTGTGTGTGCGTGTGTGCGTGTGCGTGCGCGCGTGCGCGCACGCACGTTTCATGGGCCTTTGTTTGTATTTATTTGTTTATTCACTTACTTACTTACTTATTTACTTATTCTGAGTGGTTTTGGGTTCACAGCCAAATTCACTGGAGAATACGGGCAGTACCCACAGGGCACCTGCTCTGCCATCGGTCACGGCTCACTGGCCCCTGCCCCGCCCCCCAACACTCAGAGGCACAGGCCTGCTCCCTGAGAGCTTCCCACTCCCCCAGAAGCCTACCGACCAACCGACCATCCGTGGCAAACCTGGTGTATCGCTTACAAGGGATGAATCCACACTGAGGCATCATCATCACCCACTCAGAGCCCAACATTGTCCATTCTCTGGGGTTTTGTTTTCCTTTTTATAACGATTTTATTTATTTATTTGACAGAGAGAGAGAGAGAGAGAGAGAGAGAGAGAGAGACGGACGGACAGACAGACAGACAGACAGACAGATCACAAGTAGGCAGAGAGAAAGGGGAAAGCAGGCTCCCCGCCAAGCAGAGAGCCCGATTCGGGGCTCGATCCCAGGACCCGGAGGTCATGACCAGAGCCGAAGGCAGAGACTTGACTCACTGAGCCACCCAGGCACCCCTCCTTCTGTGGGTTTCGACAAAGGTATCTCACCACCACAGTAGCTCTCTGAATGGTTCCACCGCCTTAAAAATCCTCTGTGCTCTGCCTAGTCACCCTACCCACCCACCTGCACCCTCCCCCCCGCCCCCCCACCCCACACCCTCCACCCCCACCAAAACCCCTGGCAGCCGATGGATCTTTGTTGTCCCTTTCGCCTGCCTGCCATGGAAATTACTCACACGGGGCAAGATTTCACCACTTCAGTGGACTGAGTAGTTTCACGGGATGCCATCGCAATCATGATTTTTTTTCAGTCTCTATATTTCCTCAGAATGTCACCGTCCCTAAGTAAGAAAATACTCCACGTCATCTAGAACTACTCCGATGCCTCCATATTCTGGGAGAAGACAGTTACCGCCAACTTTCAGGCCAACGGGCTGAATCTCTCCACCCTTTCCTCCAGAGCCTGACCAGTAGCTATTCCTGTTGCTTGCAGTACTTTTCCTTGAGATTTTTCGGGAAGCATCCTGCCTCCTTTGGTTCCAATTTGGGCTGCACTCCTTTGAAGCCAAACCTGGTCCAAGAGGGGGAGAAACCCTCTGCCCACACCTGTCCGTCCATGATGCTGTCTGCTACAGTTCATACTCGGCTCTCCAGCCTACTGATCTCGTGACCCTCTCCATCGTTTGGCCTCCTTCAGCATGTCACATGGAGTTGGAACCGTGAGGTGGGTTCACCTCTTCTCTTCTGACCGGCTTCTCTCAGTCAGCAAGACACGCGGGAGTTTCCCTACCTGGCTCCCCATAGCTCCCCAGAGCTCGCTCATCTCTTTCCAAAGCCCCGAGAGCCATTTCTTTCGTGGCCTGGATGTACCCCAGTCTCTGGATCCATTCTCCTCCTGAGGGACTTCTTGATTGCCTCCAGGTTCAAGCCGTTCCTAGTGAAGGGGCCGTGAACGTCTGCGTGTCGGTTTCTGTGCAGACATCCATCTTCAACTCGTTTGGGTCATCGATGCATACCAAGGAGCAGGATTGCTGTGTCATACAGTAAGAGTATGTTTAGCTTGGAGAGGCCATCACCCATATGTCTGGCCTTGGTGGGGGGGGGGGGGGGCACGGGAGCCGAGCGGAGGGCTGTGCACGGAAGGAACGAGGTCATGAAGGAGGGAGGATTCAAAGATGCTGGAAAGGAAGACCTCAGGGTTGGTGGCAGACCCTAAGGATGACATTGACATGAGACAGAGTAACAGGAAAAGGAGCCTACAAATTTGTTTCCTAAAAGTGTCCCATGAAAAAGCCCTCCCGAGGAAAGCCAGACCCTGAGAAGGAGCAAATCCTAGTTGCTGGTATATTGGGTTGAACAAGAAGAGGCGATTGTGGGGCGCCTGGGTGGCTCAGTGGATTAAGCCGCTGCCTTCGGCTCAGGTCATGATCTCAGGGTCCTGGGATCGAGCCCCGCATCGGGCTCTCTGCTCTGCAGGGAGACTGCTTCCTCCTCTCTCTCTGCCTGCCTCTCTGCCTACTTGTGATCTCTCTCTCTGTCAAATAAATAAATAAATCTTAAAAAAAAAAAAAAAAAAAAGAAGAGGCGATTGTGGCAGAGTAACTACACTGTGTGGGGAGTCTACAAGAACACACGATTTTGGAGGAAAGAAAGAAAGAAAGAAACAAACAAACAAACAAACAAACAAGATCAGTTTGTCCAGAATTCTCATGTTCATTCTCAACTTCCTGTCCTTGAAGATAAGAATGTCCCTCACAGGGTATCTGGGTGGCTTAGTCCCTTAAGGGTAAGCGGCTGCCTTTGGCTCAGGTCCTGATCCCACATTCCTGGGATCGAGTCCCACTTCAGGCTCCTTGCTCAGCGGGGAGCCTGCTTCTCCCTCTCCCTCTGCCTGCCCTGCCCCTCCCCCTGCTTCCGCACGCCCAGAATAGATGTGTGTGCGTGCGTGTGTGTACACATATACATATATGTGCGTATATACATATATACATGCGTGTGTGTGTGTGTTCCCCCCCCCCTCTCTCACTCACTCACTCACTCAAAAAAGAAGAAGAAGAAGAAGAAGAAGAAGAAGAAGAAGAAGAAGAAGAAGAAGAAGAAGAAGAAAGAAAGAAAGAAAGAAAGAAAGAAAGAAAGAAAGAAAGAAAGAAAAAAGGATGTCACTCACTCCCCCTTCTGCGATAGGGGAGACATCTCCCAGGGGAATGGGCAGAGGATGCTTCAGGGGAGAAAGGGGGGAGAGTTATCTCTCCCTCCTTGCACCTGCAGTTGGGGGGGGGGGGGTGTGTGTTTTCTGCTGCTGCTGCTGATGCTGCTGCTACGTTTTAAATATTTTATTTTTTTTTAAGATTTTATTTATTTATTTGACAGAGAGAGATCACAAGTAGGCAGAGAGGCAAGCAGAGAGAGTGAGAGGGAAGCAGGCTCCCTGCCGAGCAGAGAGCCCGATGCGGGACTCGATCCCAGGACCCTGAGATCATGACCTGAGCCGAAGGCAGTGGCCTAAACCACTGAGCCACCCAGGCGCCCCTGCTGCTACGTTTTAGAAGTGTCTGTAGTTGGGGCGCCTGGGTGGCTCAGTGGGTTAAGCCTCTGCCTTCGGCTCAGGTCAAGATCCCAGGGTCCTGGGGTCGAGCCCCGCATCAGGCTCTCTGCTCACAGGGAGCCTGCTTCCTCCTCTCTCTCTCTGCCTGCTTCTCTTCCTACTTGTGATCTCTGTCTGTCAAATAAGTAAATAAAATCTAAAAAAAAAAAAAAAAAAAAAGAAGTGTCTGTAGTTCAACACAGTATTCTGGTTTCCTTTACATCTAAACCTTATCTCAGGTTTGGGTTTTGACAGGACGGAGGGAGGGCGGCCCACATTTTCCATCAACATGGTGGAGAAGGAGAAGAGGGGTGTGGGCCTGTGCATATTCTTCTCCATGGTGGGGTGAGCAGAGGATTCACATTCAGCTCTTGCCAGAAGGGATATAATCTCTCCATAAACAATCAGGCAAAATATCAGGCGAACAGTAAGGGCAAGTAACGGTCAGAGGAACATAGACAAGATCGGCTCTAGAGGCTGGAGTGTCCCAAGCAATGATCTCGGCAGAGGCACGCCAATGTCAAAGATTTCCAGAGACCATGCTTAGGTATGGACGTCATTCCAAAGGTAGGGTGCTATCATCCGGTGAGTGTTGTCTGCTGTCCCCGGCTCCCAGGAGCACTGTATCTTGCCGATACAGTACGAGGCTCATCCCTGGATGGAATTGTGCCAGAGAAAGAGAGACAGCAGCACGTCCTTGAGCCTAAGGTGTGTTGAAGAGAGTGACTCTCTAAAGCACCTTGGGCTGCAGAAGACCCGCTGGGTTTCTGTGGGTTGGTTTTAGGGATTGGTGACCACGGGATGGGTGTGGGTGGGTGTAGTTTGTTTACTTTCGGAACGAGGTGAAAGCCCTCTTCAAGTGGAAGTATTTGCACGGGGTGTCCGGCAGGATGGGAGGGTGTGGCTCGGTCCCTCTACCAGGAAGACAGGAGAATCAGGCCTTTTAAGAACTAGGCAAAGAGGGGCGCCTGGGTGGCTCAGTGGGTTAAAGCCTCTGCCTTCGGCTCAGGTCATGGTCTCAGGGTCCTGGGATCGAGCCCCGCATCAGGCTCTCTGCTCCGCGGGGAACCTGCCTCCTTCTCTCTCTCTGCCTGCCTCTCTGTCTAGTTGTGATTTCTCTCTGTCAAATAAATAAAATATTAAAAAAAAAAAAAAATGGGGCGCCTGGGTGGCTCAGTGGTTTGGGCCGCTGCCTTCGGCTCGGGTCATGATTTCAGGATCCTGGGATCGAGTCCCGCATCGGGCTCTCTGCTCGGCAGGGAGCCTGCTTCCCTCTCACTCTCTCTGCCTGCCTCTCTGCCTGCTTGTGATCTCTCTCTGTCAAATAAATAAATAAAATCTTTAAAAAAAAAAAAAAAAAAAAGAACTAGGCAAAGAGAAGAGTTGAGCTTTGGCCGTCGCAGCACCTGGCACCTCCGCAGAAAAAAATAGAAGGTTCCCAGAATGAATTGAGCTGCAGGAGTCAGCGTGAGCGGACCCCACCACCCTCAGCCCCCACCCCCCCACCCCCCCCAACCCGGGGGCAGGCAGTAGCTATAGTCCAGAGCTCCGGATCTGGGTCCGCCTCCCCCTACCAGGGCTCCCCCTGCCCTCTTCTCAGCCGGGGACGTCTATGTGAGCATGATCCCAGAAAAAAATCTCCCCTCATCCACAGAACTGTTGCCCACAGTTGGACCACTTTGCCTGAGAGACCAACTCATCTGTACCCGACCGTGACTTTTTTCCTAGGGACCCGGGGCCTCGTTCACTACTTAGGATGAACAGCACCACCACCACCACCACCACCACCACCACGCCCGCCACACCCCCTCCCCCCCTCCCCCCCGCCATCCCCACCCCCAGCCTACTGCTCTCCATTCGACCTGAAGACGGCAGGGGTGGGGCGTGGGGGATGGGAGGACCGCTGAAGGGAGGTTCAGGGTGATCCATTCTCATGGGCCTCATTCAATCAAATCGTTTCATTCAAATGCAGAAAGTTTTCTGTTAAAGTCAGAGCCTGGGGCTTCTCTCCTTTGAATGGCGTGCTTCAAATCCCCCAACCCTTAGGCTGTGGCTTGCAAACTTCGGGAGGGAGGAGGCAAGGGGGAAGGAGACAGAGCGTGTCTCAAGAGCTGACCTTATCTGGGGGCAAAAAGAGTCCCCTCCTTTTCCTAACCCAGGAAATGCCGGTAAACCCTTTGGGAATCATGGATGTGGAGGATGACGTCTGACCTGAAAGCCTTCCAAGGGGGGGGGGGGGGTGGTGCAGGTAGGAGGGTGTGGCATGGTGTGGCTGGGTCAGTCGGAGAGAGGGACAGGAAACACAGGATGGTGGTGTCTTAGGACGGAGAGGCCAAACACAGGCATGGACTGATGACGCTGGTGTCTTAGGGGTCAGAAGGCAAACACAGGCATGGAGTGATAAGGGATAAGAGCTTAAGAGTGGCCTGACAGGGGACAGTTCTCACTCATCCACCGAGTTACAGGGCCGAGCAAGCCCACTCCTCTAAGGCGACGGGAACAGTTGATTGATTATCCCTCGACCGGTCCTCCCTCTCCCACCTGCTTTCCAAGGGAAACCCTCTGTCTCATTTCCACATAGCCACTGGCTGTTTCACACGCCACTTTCTGTCCACTAAAAGAAGGAGGGAAGATGGGGAACCATAAACCAGCTCCACAGATAGCACCTCTGCACAGAGGGTTGAGTGTGGGTCTCATTGGGCAAATGGTCACTCCGAGCCTTGATCCCTGGGTTGTTTAAAAAAATGCACTGGAGGGAGCACCTGGCTGGCTCAGTCAAAAGAGCACAGGACTGTGAATCTGATCTCAGTCAGGATCATGAGTTCAAGCCCTGCATTGGGTCCACAGATAATGGAAAATGAATGAATGAATGGAATTTTTTAAAACATAAAAGTATGTCATGTTGTTCTCCCCCCCCCCCCAAAAAAAAAGGGGAATGGAGGGGCGCCGCAGTCTATGAAGCGTCTGCCTTCAGCTCAGGTCATGATCTCAGGGTACTGAGACTGAGCCCTGCCCCTCTGGGGCTCCCTGCTCAGTGGGGAGTCTTCTCCCTCTCCCTCTGTCCCTCCCCCCACTCGTGTGTTCATGCGTGTGCGCTCGCTCGCGCTCTCGCGCGCGCTCTCTCTCTCTCTCTCTCTCTCTCTCTCTGAAATAACCAACTAACTTACTAAATAACAATCAAACTTCAAAAGAAAAAGGGCAGGGACATGAACGATTATTCACGGGGAACGATGGAGCCTGCACAGTGGGGAAACATCCTATGGACCCTCTATCCCCATGTTTACTTTGGGGTGGAGACTTGACCTGAGAAGGAGGATCATTGAGTCCCTTATGTCAGGAGGTTACCTTAGGAGAAGGAGAAGGGGCTGTGGGCATGCTGTGAGAGCTGGTCTAACCGGAACGGGGTCTCAGGCTCCTTCTCTCAGGTAAGGAGTATCAGGGCCCTGCTTGTTGATAAGCTGCAGCCCCATCCGTCGACCTTCAGTCCAGACTTCTGCAGAGATGCCTGGTATTTGGTAGCAAGGCCTGAAACGAGACGGTAGCTCAGTAGGGGGAACCAATTTTCTGAAAAACAGGCTTGGAGCTTTCAGCCAGCATCAGCCCATTTACCTTATGGGGCATGGTTTCCATCCATCCCTCCCACCACCCCTGTCAAGTTATGCTGTGGCTATTCTTTTATTTCCTCAGGGGAGGTAGGTTTATGGTAAAGAAGTTTCTGTACATCTTAGCGGTAACATGCCTATGTGCCGGGCTCAACAGAGGCTTTTCCCCTGTAGGTTAAAAGGGACTAGAAACAACAGGGAGTCAGACATGCTCTGTTTTCCCCTGTTATCATTCCCCATGGTCAATCCTTCATTCCATTGCTATGGAACAGGGGCAGAGGTCTGCCTTCTATAACTGCTTCAAGCTGAATGAGGGTGCAGTGGAGGCTTTGGAATGGAAGGATCTGAGACAGGGCAGATCGCAATTTTTGGTCCCTAGTGCCAATGGTGGGGGTCTCAGAGAGAGTTCCCTCTCTGAGGGCTTGGATATTTCTCTACACGGTTTGGTACCATATGGCATCATTGATTTTATCCCCAAGTACACTTGTAAGGAATAGTAACAGTAGAGTCTAACCCAATAGTCTCATTCTCTCTCAAATTGACCTGGCATCGGTGGGCATCCAAGAATACACGTGAGGGGCACCTGGGTGGCTCAGTGGGTTAAGCCTCCACCTTCGGCTCAGATCATGATCCCAGGGTCCTGGGTTCGAGCCCCACATCGGGCTCTCTGCTCAGTAGGGAGCCTGCCCCCCCCCCCCCCCCCCCCCCGCCCCGCCCGGCCCCACCGCCTCTCGGCCTATTGGTGATCTCTCTCTCTCTCTCTCTCTCTCTGTCAAATCAATCAATCAATCAATCAATCAAAGAATACAGATGAGTAAATTAGTCTGAGCCCCTCCCCCAGCTGGGGAAGGGGGCAAAGGTTGTGGAGGGTTAAGGGTTTCTTCTAGCCAAGTAGCTTAGTGTTTGCCTTTTATTATCAGGGGCCCTACTCCTTCTCCTTTCTCTCCCCCCTCTTCTGTCTTTAAAGATTTTTATTAAGTCATCTCTGCACCTTGGGGCGCCTGGGTGGCTCAGTGGGTTAAAGTTCTCTGCCTTTGGCCGAGGTCATGATCCCAGGGTCCTGGGATCGAGCCCTACATTGGGCTCTCCGTTCCGCGGGGGGCCTGCTTCCTCCTCTCTCTCTGCGTGTCTCTCTGCCTACTTCTGACCCCTGTCTGCCAAATAAATCAATACAATCTTTAGGGGGGGGGGGGGAGAAAAAAAAAAAAAAAGAAAGGAATCTCTGCACCCAGTGCGGGGCTCGAACTCACAACCCCGAGATCAAGCGTCGTGTGTTCTACCGACCGAGCCAGCCAGGTGCCCCTATCTCTATGGGTTCTTATTTCCAAAGAAGAGTTAATACAGGTGCAGCAAGTGGAGTTAAGGATCATAGACTCTGCCTCATTCATCTAGCAATCCGGCAGTTAAGAAGAGGCACTTCTATGCAAAACCCAAAGGAAAACACTGGTTACTGGTTGAAACAAGGGCTCAACCCAGTATCTAAGTCTGGAGTGCTGCCAGTGAGGTCTTGTAAGGCCCTATTTGATATTTTTTATTTGAGCCAGAGGCTTCCATGGAGGTGAAACAAGAACTTTGTTGTTTAACCCCTAGACTGTCCCTGATCCCCTTCCCCCAGGGGACTTAGAAACAAGTCCCGGAAACCAGCTCCGGGTGTGGAGGCCAAGAAAAACAAGACCGTACCCACCTCGAGCCTAGCCCTGTCAGAAGTACAGCCATCTTGGCAAAGCAAAAGCTGGCACCTTGCGCTGTAAGAGTGGGTGAGCATAAGAATGGCCATCCTGAAGGCCGGGAAGCCATTTTCCTGAGCATCGCTAACAGGCCCTACTGCGTACGTGACTCGAGATAAGAGGAACTAGCTCCAACCTGAAAAAGCAACTTACTCCTCTACCACCGGGGCGCTTAGGCGGTGGCGGTGGCGCCACCGGGACCAGATGTTCATAAAAAACAAAGAGTTAACTTGCAGAGATCACAGCAATCCTGCAAGACAGGAGTCTCCCTCGGTTCACAAATGTCCTAGTGATTGACAACAAAGAAGTCATCTTCTCCATAGCCCAATTTCCAGAGATGAATAGCTCAGTTCCTTGAAGCCTAAGGTCGCCCTCCCCACCATAAAACTGAAGGAGGCCGAGGTGGAGGGAAATGTCACTCAAGTTAAGTTTCTTCTAGACCTAAATCTCCCTTAACCACCAGGGTGACACGCCGGGGTGGCAAAAAGTGAAACTGTCAAAGTGGGGCGCAAGATAGGTCTGTAGCTATGAAAAAGTGCCTTGAAAATGCTCGATAAACCCATGGCTTTGAGTGCTCGGGGTCCTTGTTGAAACCCGCCGCGCTGGGCAGATTCTTGGACCCCAGCTAGCTGGAAATAAACCACGCTGTGGGACTTGCATTATCGAGTGTTCTCTGTCTCATGGAGGGGTGGTCGACTCCGTACCCTAACAGTCTCTAGATGTCAGGCTTGAAGCATCCTTGGGCAGAGTGGGAGTGGGCAGGGACAATCTGACGGGCTGTTCTGGGGTGTAGGTCCAATGTCTCATTTCGAGTGGCCCATGGAGCCGCCGGCACAAACACTGTCTATGGATGATGAGCTAGTGTGGCCAGTTCCCTCAAAGTTTCTTTCACGTGGTCGAGCTTCTTTGCCAGGCTTGGGGGGGGGGGGGGGGGGGGATACGGTTTTAGTTCTTAATGGTTTTAAGATAGGAGAATGGGAGAATGTTGGAAACCGTCGTTCACAGAGTCATAGTCCTAGAGAATCAAGAAAACCAGAAGGATTCAGGATCCCGTCCAGTTTTAGAGGCAGAGAACAAAGGCCCAAAGGTCACTCTTCAGAACCAGCAACTATCACCCCCAAAAGTGTGTTATTGAAATAGAATCTTTCTCTCTAATGTCACCTTTATTGCCATCCAAGATAGCCAAAGGAAGATGAATTTGTTTGTGAAACAATTCCAGTTTTCCCACAGTTGTTCTAATCATCTACATAAGCGAAGCAAGAAGAGCAAGCGATCGTATATGGGATCTTTCTTTCTTATCTGCTTGGATGGAGCTTTTCATAAGGAATTTTAGATTGAACTCTTTTCTTTTTAAAAGATTTCATTTTGGGGCGCCTGGGTGGCTCCGTGGATGAAGCCGCTGCCTTCGGCTCAGGTCATGATCTCGGGGTCCTGGGATCGAGCCCCGCATCGGGCTCTCTGCTCTGCAGGGAGACTGCTTCCTCCTCTCACTCTGCCTGCCTCTCTGCCTACTTGTGATCTCTCTCTCTGTCAAATAAATAAAATAAAATCTTTAAAAAAAAAAAAGATTTTCTTTTATTTATTTGACCGGGGGGGGGGGGGGGCACAAGCGGAAGGAGAGGGAGAGGGAAAAGCAGACTCCCCCGAAGGCAGATGCTTAACGACTGAGCCACCCAGGCTCCCCTAGATCGAACCTTTAAGTGCCTTTTTAAAATCCAGGAGCCAAGCCAAATATTTCCCATCAGATTCGCCTGCAAGACCTGTACATTTGGGTGAATTCCTCTCTTCCTGAGGCCCTCCAAATTTCCTTCATGAAGTTCCGGGATCCGCCAGGAGGTGGCATTCTTTATTCAACTGTTAAGGCCGAGGGGCCCTCGGTAAGCAAGGTGACCAGGCCAACCAACATTTCCAAGGGGCTTTATTGGATCCATCAAGTCAATCAGACCTTTTTAAGCAGTCTCATCATATCCGAGTCTACGCATGTGTCTCTGAAAGATGATATTCCAGGGGCAGCTGGCTGGCAGAGTCAGTAGAGAGCATGACTCTTGATCTCAGGGTTGTCAGTTCAAGCCCCACATTGGGTGTAGAGATTACTGAAAACATAAAATCTGTTGGGCGCCTGGGTGGCTCCGTGGGTTACGCCTCTGCCTTCCACTCAGGTCATGATCCCAGGGTCCTAGGATGGAGCCCTGCGTTGGGCTCTCTGCTCAGCAGAGAGCCTGCTTCCCCTTCCTCTCCCTCTTCCTCTTTCCCCCCCCCTCCCTCCCCCCCACCCCCCCCGCCCCCCCCCACCCCCCCTCCCCCCCATTCCCCCTCCCCCCCCATTCCCCCTCCCCCCTCCCTCCCCCCACCCCCCTCCCCCCTCCCCCCTCCGCCCCCCCCCCCGATAAAAAACTAAAATCTGCAAAATGAAATGAAATAAAATGAAATGAAGTGAAATGAAATGAACTAAAATAAAATAAATTGGGTGCGGGGCGGAAAAAGGAAAAAAAGCTGATTATCTGTATTCTATGTGACATTGAAAGCTCCAAAACGACGTCTCTTTAAAATAAAACCAACAGGGGCGCCTGGGTGGCTCAGCGGGTTAAGCCTCTGCCTTCAGCTCAGGTCATGATCTCAGGGTCCTGGGATCGAGCCCCTGCATGGGGCTCTCTGCTCAGCAGGGAGCCTACTTCCTCCTGTCTCTGTACCTGCCTCTCTGCCTACTTGTGATCTCTCTCTCTCTCTGTCAAATAACTACATAAAATCTTTAAAATAGAATAAAATAAAACCAACAACCTTGAATTGGCTTTAAAGCCAAAGAAGTCGCACCTGGGTCCACTAAAAAAGTCAGTCGATTGTTTTCCCCCTCTCAGGCTCCTGTGGGGAAGTCTGAAGTGGGCTGTTTAAGTCCAGGGGAGCCCTCGCGGGCCCCTCCCTGCTGACTTGGAAGGTGCTCCAATTTAGACCTCCTAAGGAGGTGGCCCAAGGGGCTTGGAGTGATTTTCGTGCCGAAACGGGGGTGGGGGTGGGGGTGGGGGTGGGGGTGGGGGTGGGGGTGGGGGTGGGGTGGGGTGTGTCTCACTGCGGAGGTGGAGGCGGGGCAAGGGAGCCTCGGGCAAGGCCCCCGGCAGAGGTCAAGTTTTTTTTGTTTTTTTTTTTTTAAGATTTTGTTTATTTATTGGACAGACAGAGATCACAAGTAGGCAGAGAGACAAGCAGAGAGAGAGGAGGAAGCAGGCTCCCCGCTGAGCAGAGAGCCCAATGTGGGGCTCAATCCCATGACCCTGGGATCATGACCTGAGCCAAAGGCAGAGGCTTTAACCCACTGAGCCACTCAGGTGCCCCGAGAGGTCAAGTTTTGAACTCATCTTTTTTTCTTTTCCGTTCTTTTCTTTTCCCGTTTGGCCTCTGCCTGCCTCGGCCTTCATCTCAGGGGGAGGGGGTAAGTCAGGTGTGCTCCATTTTCTTTCTTTCTTTCTTTTTTTTTTTTTTTTAAAGATTTTATTTTATTTATCTGACAGAGAGAGAGATCACAAGTAGGCAGAGAGGCCGGCAGAGAGAGAGGAGGAAGCAGGCTCCCTGCGGAGCAGAGAGCCCGATGCGGGACTCGATCCCAGGACCCTGAGATCATGACCTGAGCCGAAGGCAGCGGCTTCATCCACGGAGCCATCCAGGCGCCCCAGGTGTGCTCCATTTGCGTCTGTCCTTCTCGCTCTGGGCCATCCACTGGGTCCCTTCCCTTGAGGCATCTTGACGATGGAGCGACACAAAAGTCTGAATGTAGGGAATGTCATCCCAGGTCATGTGACCTGAAACACCTTGATGCTCGTTCTTACCATGCCCGATTTTTCCAGGTGCCTCCTTTCAACTCAGTTATGAAGCAAGGAGTTCCTTTACAACTGGATGTTAGCAAGAGCGTCCAGAGGGAGAGAAAACATCTCAGATGGGAAACGCACAGGGACCCATGGATGCACACAAGATGCAAACAACTCGTAGCCTTTGTGTCAGTCTTCTTTGTGGAGAGGTCATGAAAGACCAGAGGCCCCAAATCTCCCCCTTGGCTGAAAACAAATCCAAGGGCCACATAGCATGACCACTTATGGGTCCCCTCCATCCGTTGTTTTCCTTTTCTAATCAGAACACGGCAGGTTTTGTGCAAAGATACCAACAGCCGCAGCAAGAAACAAACCAAATGAAGACCAGAGCATCTCCCTGAGCGTCGGTTCCTCCCCAGAAGCTGGGCCTTCACGGATGGAACTAAAACAGGCTTCCCAGTTTCTGACGACTTAGTCTCCTAGCAGCCTTCCTCGACTTGTGCACACAATTCAGACATGTCGAAAGAAGCCCCCTCGGGCCATCTGCGACTCATGGTATCCTGAAATGTCTTCCATGGAAGTAAGCAACTGCCAGTAGAGGCTCCCCATGTATTATCGTACACTGTACACGTGGCCTGCAAGCGTTTCTTCTGGGGGTGGGTGGTTGCTTTCCCAACATCGATTGCAGGTTTCTATAGGGTTTTGGTTTGTTTAGCCGGTTTGGTTTGGTTTTCCGCACGCACGTGTGCGTGCACATAGGCGTATGTGTGTTTTCCATCCAGAGTTCCAAGTCATCGTGAGGAAGGACCCTACAGAAAGTGACGGAGTTTATTTTCCATTTTTAGCATATGCAAGGCTCTAGGACTCTAGTCTTATGGGAACCAGGGAGGTTTTCTTTCTTTTTCTTTTTTTTTTTTTTTTTTTCCCCGTCCTTATGTTTGGAAGGCTCCTTTGGAGGGATTCATCGATGGGTTGGAAAAAAACCTCTCCTGTAGGTTTTATGTCTATGTAATCTCTCCACACAACATAGGGCTCCCATCCCGAGTCACACTCACAATCCCGAGTCCCACGCTCCACCGGTGGAGGATGGAGCCAGGCACCCCTTTGATCAAATTTCTTTCTTTCTTTTTCTTTTTCTTTTTCTTTTCTTCTTCTTCTTCTTCTTTTTTTTTTTTTTTTTTAATGAGGTAGATATGCAATGTGTGCTCAGGACAGAAAGAGAGCCCACATGCTGAAGTTTGGCAGAGTCCTTTGGGACCCGGGTAAGTGTGAAAGCCCAGGAGCAGGGCCCACACAGGTTAAAACGTGACAATGTCCTTGATCCAGATCCACTTAACAGATGATGCATTGAAAGCGCACTTCTGAGACGCCTGGGTGGCTCAGCCGGTTAAGTGGTTAAGTGGCTGTCTTCCGCTCAGGTCCTGATCTCAGGGTCCTGGGATCGAGCCCCGCATCGGGCTCCCTGCTTGGCGGGAGGCCTGCTTCTCCCTTGTCCGTTCCCCCTGCTTGTGTTCCCTCTCTCGCTGTCTCTCTGTCAAATAGATAGTCTTAAAATGAATGAATGAAGGAATGAATGAATGATGGGGTGCCCCGGTGGTGGCTCAATCGGTTGAGGTTGAGCGTGTCTGCCTTGGGGCTCAGGTCATGATCCTGGAGTCCTGGGAATGAGTCTTGTATCGGGTTCCCTGCTCAGCTTAGAGCCCGCTTCTCCCTCTGCCCTTCACTCCGCTCATGGGCTCACGCTCGCTCGCGCGCTCTCTCTGTCTCTCTCATCAGTCAATAAAATCTTAAAAAAATAATCAACTGCACGAACGAAGGAATGAACCAAGAAAACAAACACACACAAGACATGGCATCAAAGGGAAGTGCTTGCTTTGGGCGGGCGGGCGGGCGGGCGGGCGGGCGTGGGGGGATGGGGAGTGGCGGTGGCGGGGTGGGGTGGGGTGGGGTGGGGTGGGGTGGGGTGGGGTGGGGCGGGGCGGGGCGGGGCGGGGCAGGGCGGTGTCCAAGCGGCGGAAATTTCTCTAACCTGCAACACAGTCTTTATCAGTGCTGCTTTCAGTCCTTCCCCCAGATTCCATTTTCCACAAGCGACGGTCCCACCCAAGTGGGCTTCTTTCATGGTAAGACCCGTGTCCTCCCCTATGTCCTGCAGAGAGCGATGAGCCATGAGAAGCCAAAGTTGGGCGGATCCATATGAATCTAGGAAGTAAGCATCCTTCCTGAGACCATTAGCTGAAGTCCTGCTTCCTCTTTAGGACGCAATGTCTTAAAAAAGCAGGTATAGTCATTGGCTCGGGAAAAGGAGGAGGCCTAAGGACCACCCTAAAGAACAGAGTAGGGGGAGAAACAGAAGTGAAAAGATAGAAGAACTGGGGCACCTGGGTGGCTCCGTAGGTTAAAGCCTCTGCCTTTGGCTCGGTTTATGGTCCCGGGGTCCTGGGCTCGAGACGCCGGATTGGGCTCTCTGCTCGATGGGGAGCCTGCTTCTCCCTCTCTCTCTGCCTGCCTCTCTGCCTACTTGTGATCTCTGTCTGTCACATCAATAAATAAAATCTTGAAGAAGAAGAAGACGAAGGAGAAGGGGAAGGAGAAGAAGAAGGGGGGGGGGCTGATTTCACCATCCCCAGCCTTTGAAATGATCTGGTATCCCCTCCTAAGAGAGAACCCATTCTCCGCCGAATGTTTCCTACTTCTTTTCACTAAGTATTGCCACCCAACAAGCACATTCCTATGCCACCAAACCGTCTCCGCAAACATAATTTGTAGTATCGGTGTTCTATTCTGCCATGTGAGTCTAGCATCCTGTGTTTAACTACTGTGACATTGTTCCACATTCAGGTGGATTCCAACTCTTGTTTGGGGTGTGTGTGTGTGTGTGTGTGTGTGTGTGTGTGTGTGTGTGTGTGTGAGGGGAGGGTTCTGGGGGTGTGTCCATCTGCATTCAGTAGGTGTAGGGGAGGAAGAATGTTCCCTCTACTCCCCTTCTGAGTTGTTGACTGAGACACCGGTCAGAAAGAGACAGATCCCAGGGAGAGAAACAGTCGATTGACACGTGCAGCGCCCACCAGGCAGAATACACCCACACCAGAAGTCTCACAGAACGGCGGCGGCTCGGAATTCCCATGTCGAGGGCATGTCCTCCACAAAGAAAGATCCGGTTGTGGAGAAATGACAGGAGAGAGGAAAGCAGTTTTGGGCTTCTGAGCTCAGCCCACCACGGGAAGGCCAAGAGATGGAAGGGAACGGGCAGAGGAAGGTTTTCTGGGCACGTTCCTCTGATGCCGTCTGCAGACTGATGAGAATGTCTTCTTTTCCTCCTGCTCCATGGAGGGAAGGTGCCATTCCTAGGCGAGTTTTATCTCCCCCTTTCAGGTCAGGAAGCAGAGGGAGAGGCAAAGAAGTGTCCTCCTCAGGGCTATTGCCTTTCTCTCTCTCTCTCTCTCTCTCTCTCTCTCTCTCTCTCTCTCTTTCTTTCTTTATTCCTATCTCTCTCAAGGTTCTGTGTATGTATTTGACAGAGAGAAACAGAGCGAGGGAGGGAAACAAGCAGGGGCTGGGGGAGTGGGAGAGGGAGAAGCAGGTTTCCCACTGAGCAGGGAGCCAGATGCGATGGGAGCGGTGTGTGTGTGTGTGTGTGTGTGTGTGTGTGTGCGCGCGCGCGCGCGCGCGTGCGCTACGCGCCTGAGATGGTGACCTGAGCCTATGGCAGACCCTTAACGCCTGAGCCACCCAGCTTACTGGGTGAAGAACAGCTTACTGTTTCTTAAGCGCTTCACATTCCAAAGAACCCGTGTGCCAAAGCGGTACGGGAGCGGGGAGCGGGGAGCGGGGAGCGGGGGAGCGGGGAGCGGGGAGCGGGGGAGCGGGGAGCGGGGGGGGGGGGGAGCGGGGGGGGGAGCGGGGGGGCAGCGGGGGGGGGGAGGGGGGCGCCGGCACACAGGAAACCCGTTCTCTCCCTAGGCTACAAAAAGCTCAGTGGCCCCTGGCTGGTTCTCCATAGAGCGCGCTGACTCTTAGATCTGAGTCCTGAGTTGGAGCCCCACCCTGGTTGTAGGGTACACAAGAAAAACAACGACAGAAATAACAATGAAGAGCTCGATAAAGTCCGGCGCGCGTGGCCTCTGCCGCTCTTCCTACTTGGGCTCTCTATCTCGCTGTCAAATGCAGAAGCAAGAATCTTTAAAATGAAAGAAAGAAAGATGGAAAGGAAGGAAAGGAAGGAAGGAAGGAAGGAAGGAAGGAAGGAAGGGGAAGGGGAAAGGGAAGGAAGGGGAAGGGGAAAGGGAAGGAAGGGGAAGGGGAAAGGGAAGGAAGGGGAAGGGGAAAGGGAAGGAAGGGGAAGGGG
>NW_025721443.1:0-61854 GCF_922984935.1 Meles meles
TCATTTACAAGGGCACTAAATCCAACCTGGGGGCTCCACCCTCATGACCTCAGCATCTCCCAAAGGCTTCACCTCCTAATGTCAGCACGCTGGGGTTAGCATCTCAACACACGAGTTTTGGAGGCACACAAACATTTGATCCATAACACCATGGTTGAAGAAAAATCCCGAGGAGGAACCCCTGCCAGATGGAAGGCAAATGGTGGAATTTGGAGAAGAAACTATAGCCCAAACACACATAGAGTATGCTTTTAGAAATCAGAAATAATTCTAGAAAACTAGAAATAGAGAATGTAACTACAAACCATTGGTGAAGGAAATGGAACAAAAGTTGGCCAATCAAAATACAAAAACAAACAAACAAATAAACAAAAAACAAGCTGGATTGAGTAACATGGGAAAGGACAAAGCAAGAAAGGTAAGTTAGAAAATATAAAACAAGATCAGGGATGTATGTCCAAACATCTTACTTGTAATATCTATAACTAATCAAATTTTATCCATTAAATATGTTGCATAGAGTCAAAAGGATAGAAAATTTGAAAAAGAGGATGCAAGACATGCAGTGTGGCACGCGCACGTGCACACACACACACACACACACACACACACACACTTGAAGTTCCAGAGGAGAGAATAAGAAGAGGCAATATTCATTGATTTAAAAGCTGCACATTTTCCAGAATTAGCGAAAGACATACTCAGTCTCTAAAGTGCACAAGTCAAAGCAGGTTAAGTAAAATGAAATCAACACCTACACACATCATAGTAAAATTGTCAGAAAACAAAGACAAGACAAGCAGCAGGTCATAAAAACAGAAAGAAAAGATGGATTGCCTACACAGGAATGGTGATTAAATTGACATCTGGCACTGGTGGGATATCTTTAAATTATTATGGGAAAATAATTGCCAACTGTGAATAGTGTAGTTAGTGAAATCATTTTTCAAGAACAAGTGCAAAGTACAAAACAAAAACTAATAGAGTGCTCCACTCGACTCCCTCACTAATGAATTCCTTCAGGAGAAAGAGAAATTAGCCCCAAATGAAGACCGAGAATTCAAGAGGGCCATAAGAAGGAAGTTGTTGCACTTGTGGGTAAATCAAAAACAATCATTAGCTATATAACTGGAACAGCAATGTCTACGTGGTGGAGTGAATCAGAGAGGGAAACAAAATCCTGAACAACAAGACTGTACAAGTGGATGGGAGTAGCATCCTATAATCCTTCCAGTGGTTGGGAGAGCTTTAAATTTAAGTAAATATGACTGTTACAATTTCTAGATTAACCACAAATAGAAACACAACTTTTAATATAGTAGCAGGGAAAGTAAAATAAGAGAATCTGAGCAATCTGAGCTATAGAAAGAAAGGAGAAACACATTTAAAAGAAACAAAAGAAAGAAAAGGTGAGAAGTTTGTCCACACACATAAAAAAGAATTAGTGAAAACAAATTCAAAACAGTCAATAATTATATTCCAAGTAAATGGAGTAAATTCTTTTGTTGAAGACAAAGATTGTTGACATGGATAAAAAAATCCCAACTAGATGCTTTTTCAAGAGATATACCTCAACCTAAAAGTGTAATTATGAGGAACTATTGATACTGAAAGCATAGAAAATATTTACCAAATAAATATGAATTAAATACCAGAGAAAATGGGCTATAGTTCAAAATAGGATGGGAGATCAAGAATAAAATTACATATGGTAAATACTCATGAGGAAAATTCAGGATCTTAACCTGTGTACACCTAAAAACACAACTCCAAAAGAATAAAGTAAAAATTGACAGAAATACAAGGAGAAACTAACAAATTGACTTTCATAATGTTCAGACCATGTATACACAATCCCAAAAACCAGCACATAAAATTTGGGACAGTAACTGGATATCGTTTTGACTGACAAAAATGGCTGTTTGATTGGATTCAAGCTTTGTTTACAAAACTGAATTCAGTAAATCCAGTCTGTGGGCAGATGGAATTACATTTATTTTATTTTTTATTATGTGATGTTAGTCACCATACAGTACATCAATAGTTTTTGATGTAATGTTCCAAGATTCATTGCTTATGTACAACACCATGAAATACATGCCCTCCTTAATACCCATCACCAAGCCAACACATCCCCCACCTCCCTCAACTCTAAAACCCTCAGTGTGTTTCTCAGAGTCCACAGTCTCTCATGGTTTGTCTCCCCCTCTTATGACCTCCCCTTCATTTTTCCCTTTCTTCTCCTAATGTCTCCCATGCTATTCCTCAAGTTCCACAAGTAAGTGAAACTATATGATAATCAACTTTCTCTGCTTGACTTATTTCACTCAGCATAATATATCCTCCAGTCCCATCCATGTTGATGCAAAAGTTAGGTATTCATCATTTCTTATGGCTGAGTAATATTCCATTCTGTATATGGATCACACCTTCTTTATCCATTTGTCTGTTGAAGGGCATCTAGGCTCTTTCCTCAGCTTGGCTATTGTAGACATGGCTGCTATGAACATTGGAGTTCACATGGCCCTTCTTTTCACTACATCTGTACCTTTGGGATAAATACCCAGTAATGCAATTGCTGGGTCATAGGGTAGCTCTCTTTCCAACTTTTTGAAGAAACACTACACTGTTTTCCAAAGTGGTGCACCAAGTTGCATTCCCAACAACAGTGTAAGAGGGTTCCCTTTTCTCCATATCCTCTCCCACATTTGTTGTTTCTTGCCTTGCTAATTTTGAATTTTGCTAATTTTTAAATTTTAATTTAAATCTAATTTAATTTTTATTCTGGCTGGTGTAAGGATGTATCTCAATGTGGTTTTGATTTGAATTTCCCTGATGGCTAATGATGATGAACAATTTTTCATGTGTCTGTTAGCCATTGGTATGTCTTCTTTAGGGGAGTGTCTACTCATGTCTTCTGCCCATTTATTGACTTGATTATTTGTTTTTTGGGTGTTGAATTTGAGAAGTTCTTTATAAATCTTGGGTATCAGCCCTTTGTCTGTGGTGTCATTTGCAAGTATCTTCTCCAATTCTCTGTGTTGCCTCTTCATTTAGTTGACTGGTTCCTTTGCTGTGCAGAAGCTTTTGATCTTGACGAAGTCCCAAAAGTTCATTTTCACTTTTGTTTCCTTTGCTTTTACTCTATGGTCAAATAATCTTTGACAAAGCAGGAAAAAATAGCCAATGGAAAAAAAAAACAAAACTGTCTCTTCAATGAATGGTGCTGGGAGAATTGGACAGCTATATACAGAAGAATGAAACGCGACCATTCTCTTATAGCATACAAAAAGATAAACTCAAAATGGATGAAAGACCTCAATATGAGACAGGAACCCATCAAAATCCTAGAGGAGAACATAGGCAGTAATCTCTCCGACATTGGCAGAGCAACTTCTTTCAAGACATGTCTCCAAAGGCAAAGGAATTTTAGATCATAAGAGTTCTTTGTGGGAAGCCACGGTAAGGCTCGAGACGAGAACCAAACCGGGCTCTGACTTATGCCTCCTCCAATGTCTCACTGCCTGATTCAAGGCAGAGGATAATGGAGTTGAGTTGCATTTGAGAAAGAGCCTGTGCCATGCGCTGCTTGCTCGCCTACGTGACTTCTCACATGCCCTCTAGATATTTGACCTTCAAAACAACCCAGATGCACTCGTTAATCTTCTAATGGTTCTTGCTGTCCTGTTAGAAGCTATGAGATAATCTTTCAAGTGTGTTTCTAGTGGATGATGTTTACCATCCACCACCTGGCGCTGGTATGTCTGTAGTGAAAAATATTATGAAGCTGGTGTGTGAACCTTTAATCCTGCAGCAACACTTAGATAAGTCACCCTTTCACTGTAAGACTTCTATATACTCTCTTGTTTTTACTAATAAAGCGGAATTTGGTGGAAATCATCCCCTGTGCTCCTCCTGCCCCCATTTCTTTGTCTCTTTGATTTCTTTTCACCATCCTCTTACCCTCGTGTTTCCTGGTCGATTTGTCATGTGGGCCATGACAGTTCTTTTATTTTTTTTTTTAAGATTTTGTTTACTTACTTGACAGAGAGAGGGAGAGCGATCACAAGTAGGCAGAGAGGCAGGCAGGGAGAGAGGGGGAAGCAGGGTCCCTGCTGAGCAGAGAGCCTGATGCGGGTCCAATCCCAAAACTCTGAGTTCATGACCAGAGCCGAAGGCAGAGGCTCAAGCCACTGAGCCACCCAGGTGCTCCTTAAGAGTTATTTTAGATTCCACTATAATTCTGTCATGGCTAAGATGTGGACCCATCCCACCTCACCTGAGACTCTTGAGGGCTTGTGAGCACATGGCTTGACTTGGGAGGACACCTAGGGAAAGGAGAAGAGAGATGGCAGAGGACCACGAGACAGGAAAAAGAAGGAAATTCCACAGCAAGGGTCCATTCTCCAACTGGCCACCCCTGTGGGCCACTGGGGCCAGGGTCCCACCAAGACCTTCAGGTTTCTTTATGGGATGCACATTAGAGTTGCCGTCATAGAGGTGGAAAGGGGAACATTCATTCTCAAGGATTCAACCCCCACCTCTCAAACCACTGGTCATGAGTTGTGACTCTTGGCACTTCCAAGTCTCACAGGTGAGAGTACCAGGTGAGCTCCCAGAAGGACCCATACCTCAGTGTCTGAGAAGCCCAGATGGAAAGCAAGAGACTGAGACTCTCCATGCAGCAGCCAGACTTGCAAAGCCAGTTGATGCAGCCAGAGTAAGAAATGTTGAAGAAGATGTGATGTGTGTCTCAGGAGTATCTCAATCAGGAATTTCTTGAAGGACTCTTCATTGCATTACTTGGCAAAAGAAATGGATTTCTCTCCCCCACCCCCCCCACACACGTGAAAACACACTTCCTTGCAATATTCATTTTTATGGAATTCCAGCCCCTTCACATGCTCTCTGCCCATGATATGTAAAGAGATCCCAGAATCTCCCCACCTCCCACACTCAGCTACATCCCTAGTGCCTTTGCTCAGGATTTAGTGCAACTTTAGTCATTGCACAAAACTGACGTTGTGTTGAAGAGGGAATGAGAAAAGAGGTAATGCAGGCGGCCTTGGGTGGAAGGGAGTGAAAGAGGAAGTCTTAAAACGGTAAGTGAGGCTGAACCACAGGCCAGAAAAATGGCTAACAGGAAAATGATGTGAACAGAGATATTTCAAAGATCAGCAGTTAATGAGAAGACTGCCACAGCTGCTGATTTAGAGGGCAAGTTGGAAAAATGAAGGTAGAACAACAATAATTCCTTCACATAAAAATGTCCAAGCTGTGAATTTAGATGGATACTAAGCTAAAAACAAGGCAAAAGCATATCAATGTAATTGCCAACAGGGGCACCAGTGTGCAAACTTCTGATGCTTATGTGTTGTTTACGCCTTTCTGTCTTTCTCTTTCTTTCTTTCTTTCTTTCTTTCTTTCTTTCTTTCTTTCTTTCTTTCTTTCTTTCTTCCTTCTTTTTCTTTCTTTCTTCTTTCACCTTTTATTGTATTATGTTAGCCATAAAACACATCATCAGTTTTTGATGCAGTGCTTCAAGATTCATTGTTGATGTACAACAACACCCTGTGCCCCATAAAATACATGAGATTCTCCACCCCCCATGGTTAAAGCTATGTTTTTTTAAAATTCCTTTTCAGCATAACAGAATTCGTTGTTTATGCACCACACCCAGTGCTCCATGCAATACATGTCCTCCATAATACCCACCACCTGGCTCCCCCAACCTCCCATCCCTCACCCCCAAAACACCCTCAGATTGTTTTTCAGAGCCCATAGTCTCTCATGGTTCATCTCCCCTTCCAATTTCCCTCAACTCCCTTCTCTTCTCCATCTCCCCATGTCCTCCATGTTATTTGTTATGCTCCACAAATAAGTGAAACCTTATGACACTTGACTCTCTCTGCTTGATTTATTTCACTCAGCATAATCTCTTCCAGTCCCATCCACGTTGCTACAAAAGTTGGGTATTCATCCTTTCTGATGGAGGCATAATACTCCATAGTGTATATGGACCACATCTTCCTTATCCATTCATCCGTTGAAGGGCATCTTGGTTCTTTCCCCACAGTTTGGTGACTGTGGCCATTGCTACTATAAACATTGGGGGTACTGATGGCCCTTCTTTTCACTACATCTGTATCTTTGGGGTAAATTCCCAGCAGTGCAATTGCAGGGTCATAGGGAAGCTCTATGCTTAATTTCTTAGGGAATCTCCACAGTGTTCTCCAAAGTGGCTGTACCAACTTGCATTCCCACCAACAGTGTAAGAGAGTTCCCCTTCTCTCCAACCCACATTATTTCCTGTCTTGCTAATTTTGGCCATTCTAACTGGTGTAAGGTGGTATCTCTATGTGCTTTTAATTTGAATCTCCCTGATGGCTAGTGATGATGAACATGTTTTCATGTGTCTGATAGCCATTTGTATGTCTTCATTGGAGAATTGTCTGTTTATGTCTTCTGGCCATTTTTTGACATGATTATCTGTTTTGTGTGTGTTGAGTTTGAGAAGTTCTTTATAGATCCCGGATATCAGCCTTTTGTCTGTACTGTCATTTGCAAATATCTTCTCCCATTGTGTGGGTGGCCTCCTTGTTTTGTTGACTGTTTCCTTTGCTGTGCAGAAGCTTTTGATCTTGATGAAGTCCCAAAATTCATTTTCACTTTTGTTTCCTTTGCCTTTGGAGACATATCTTGAAAGAAGTTGCTGTGGCTGATATCGAAGAGGTTACTGCCTATGTTCTCCTCTAGGATTCTGATGGATTCCTGTCTCACGTTGAGGTCTTTTATGCATTTCAAGTTTATCTTTGTGTATGGTGTAAGAGATGGCCGAGTTTCATTCTTCTACATATAGCTGTCCAATTTTCCCAGCACCATTTATTGAAGAGACTGTCTTTTTCCCACTGCATATTTTTTCCTGCTTTGTCGAAGATTATTTGACCATAGAGTTGAGGGTCCATATCTTGGCTCTCTACTCTGTTCCACTGGCCTAAGTGTCTGTTTTTATGCCAGGACCATGCTGTCTTGGTGATCACAGCTTTGTCGTAAAGCTTGAAATCAGGTAACATGATGCCCCCAATTTTGTTTTTCTTTTAAAACAGTTCCTTAGCAATTTGGGGTCTCTTCTGATTCCATACAAATTTTAGGATTATTTGCTCCAGCTCTTTGAAAAATACCAGTGGAATTTTGATTGGAATGGCATTAAAAGTATAGATTGTTCTAGGCAGTATAGACATTTTTTTTTTAAAGATTTTATTTATTTATTTGACAGAGAGAGATCACAAGTAGACAGAGAGGCGGGCAGAGAGAGAGAGAGAGAGGGAAGCAGGCTCCCCGCCAAGCGGAGAGCCCGATGCGGGACTCGATCCCAGGACCCTGAGATCATGACCTGAGCCGAAGGCAGCGGCTTAACCCACTGAGCCACCCAGGCGCCCCCAGTATAGACATTTTAACAATGTTTATTCTTCCAATCCAAATCATGGAAAGGTCTTCCATCTTTTTGTGTCTTCTTTGATTTCTTTCATGAGTGTTCTGTAGGTCCTCGAGTACAGATCCTTTACCTCTTTGGTTAGGTTTATTCCCAGGTATCTCATGTTTCTTGGTGCTACAATAAATGGAATAGCTTCTCTAAATTCCCTTTCTTTATTTTCATTGTTTCATAGGTTTTGGACCGAAGTGTCTTCATTCTCATTGGTTACCATGAATTGTTTAAGTTCTTCTTTGATCTCCTGGTTTATCCAAGCATTCTTTTTTTTTTTTTTTTAGATTTTTATTTATTTATTTGACAGAGAGAGATCACAAGTAGGCAGAAAGGCAGGCAGAGAGAGAGAAAGAGAGGAGAAAGCAGGCTCCCTGCCAAGCAGACACCCCGATGAGGGACTCAATCCCAGGACCCTGAGATCATGACCTGAGCCAAAGGCAGAGGCTTAACCCACTGAGCCACCCAGGTGCCCTGATCCAAGCATTCTTAAGCAAGGTGGTCTTTAGCTTCCAGGTGTTTGAGTTCCTTCCAAACTTTTCCTTGTGATTGAGCTCCAGTTTCAAAGCATTGTGATCTGAGAATAGGCAGAGAATAATCTCAGTCTTTTGGTATCAGTTGAGTCCTGATTTGTGACCCAGTACGTGGTCTATTCCATAAAAGGTTCCATGTACACTTGAGAAGAATGAGTATTCTGTTGTTTTAGGGTGGAATGTTCTGTATATGTCTATGAGATCCATCTGGTCCAATGTCTCATTCAATACTCTTTTTTCTTTATTGATTTTCTGCTTGGACGATCTGTCTATTACTGAGAGAGGCGTGTTAAGATCTCCTACTATTAATGTCTTCATATCAATATGACTCTTTATCTTTATTAATAGTTTTCTTATGTGATGGGCTGTTCCCATATTGGGGGCATAAATATTTACAATTGTTAGATCTTCTTGGTGGATAGTCCCTTTAAGAATTATGTCATGTCCTTCTTTATCTCTGACTACAGTTTTGGTTTAAAATCTAATTTATCTGATATGACAATTGCTACCACGGCCTTCTTTTGAGTCCCATTGGCATGAAAAATGCTTTTCCATCCCTTCACTTTCAGTCTGGGTGTATCCTTAGGTTCGAAGTATGTCTCTTATAGACAACATATGGATGGGTTCTGTTGTTTTATACAGTCTGCAACCCTGTGTCATTTTATGGGCGCCTCTAAGCCATTCACATTGAGAGTGATTATTGATAGATATGTTTTTATTGACATCATGTTACCTTTGAAGTCTTTCTTTCTGTATTGTCTCCATATATTTCTGTTCAATGCTATTTTTAGGATTTTCCTCTTTTATAGAACCCCCCCTTAATATTTCCTGCAGTGTCGGCTTGGTGGTCAAATACTCTTTTAAGCCTTGCCGGTCTTGGAAACTCTTTATCTCTCCATCCATTTTGAATGTCAGCCTTGCTAGATAAAGTATTCTTGGCTGCATGTTCTTCTCATTTAGTGTCCTTAATACGTTTTCCAGCCCTTTCTGGGTTGCCAGATTTCTGTGGTCAGCTCTGATGTTATTCTGATGGGCTTTCCTCTGTATGTAAGGAGCTTCTTTGTCCTAGCTTCTTTCAAAAGATCCTGTCTACAATTATGATTCCTCATTCTTACTATCAGGTGCCTTGAGGTCTTTCTACATTCTATAATCTTCGGGGTGACTGTTCTACCTCTAGTACATGAATGCTGTTTCTACTCGTGAGGTTGGGAAATTTTTCATGGAGACTATTTTCCACTGTATCTTCTAGTCTTCTTTCTTTCTCATCCCCCTCAGGGATTCCAATAATTCTGATGTTGGAACATTTCATGGCATCATGTATTTCTCTAATTCTGTTTTCGTGGCATCTAAGCTGTTCGTTCCAGGCTTCCTCCTGATCCTTTCTCTCTATCTGTTTGTCCTCTAGATCACTAATTCTATCTTCTGTCTCAGTTACCCTAGCTTTTACAGAATTTAGATTATATTGGAACTCATTGAGAACATTGTGAACATCATCCCTAGTGGCTTTCCATTCTGCCCTAATCAATTCCATTTTGTTGTCTATGGCTTTCTCCAACCTAGCTATTACCTGGGTAATTGTTAGCCTGAATTCCTTTTCCGACATATTGTCTATGTCGATAGCCATTAGCTCTGTTGCAGAAGACCCAGCCTCTGAATTTTCTTCTGTTGGGCATTCCTCCTCCTAGTCATTTTGGTGAGAGATGGCTGAATGGCTACAGCTGGATGTATCCACCATGGTGCAGTCAAGGTGCACCCTGGAACACTTCTGAGCAATCAAGAGTCCCCACCCAAATGAAAGAAAGAAAGAGAGAAAAAAGAAAAAAAAAAGAGAGAGAGAGACAGGCAGGAAAGAAAAGAAAGATAAAATAAAGGAGAAGGCCCAGCCCAAAAGGGCCCAAGGTAAGATTTATGAAGTATACAAACAAAAACAGACAAACAAAAAGACTGATAAAAGTACATGACAAGAGAATATACATGTAAAAGAAAAACAAAAATGAGCCTCGTCAGAAAGAACCCCAAGTATAAGATTTATACACTACCAGGACAAACACAAATACACAGAAACACTGGCAGAAAGAAAAGATGGGAGAGTGGTTATAAATTCTCAGTGTGGGCAAGGAAGGTTATTTTGATTCTTCCTGGGTGTATCTTGATATCTTTGTTAAAGGACTCAACTTTCCTAAGATAAAGGGGGATTAAAAAATGGTTTACCTATAGGGGTAGCATTGATTGGGGAAAAGGGATTACACTTCAGGATTACCCTGAAGCTTAACTCTATATGAATATTAAAAAATAAAAACAAAAAAAGAATAAACTAAACTAAAGTAAAATTTTAAAAAAATTTAAAAATAGAAAAGCAAAAAAAAAAAAACAACAACAAAAACACAGGTACATTTATCAAAAAGTTCAGGTTAAAAGGTTATGATGGAATTTGATGTATAAGACATCTTACTGTGATAGTAAATAGGTTAAAATATTATCTATAAAAAAAAAGAACCAGAATAAAAAAATTTAAAAATAGAAAAGCAAAAAAAAAAAAAAAAAAAAAAAAAACAACAACAAAAATACAGGTACATTTATCAAAAAGTTCAGGTTAAAAGGTTATGATGGAATTTGATGTATAAGACATCTTACTGTGATAGTAAATAGGTTAAAATATTATCTATAAAAAAAGAACCAGAATAGTGAGAACGAATCAAAAATAAAAATTGTATCTACAAAGTACTGGTGGTTGTTCTCTTGTCTTTTTTTTTTTTTTTTTTTTTTTTTTTTTTTGGTTGGCTTTCTTGGGGAGGGGCCTGCCACGTGGGTTTTTTGGGCAGTGTTCCCTGAGTTAAGTCCTCCTGCCCCCATCCAGGGGGTGGGCTCTCAGGAAACCGGTTTTTCAGGCTTTTGTTCTCTGGAGGTTTGTTTGTTTGTTTGTTTTCTCTCGCCTTGACAGCTTTTGATGGTTTTGGGAGGTTTACAGGAAAGCAAACTGCACCCAGACCTCCATCTCAGAGAGAAGCCTCAGTCTGTTCCCCTCTGGGTACTCCAGAGCACATAAATTCCCCCTTGGCCACTGGCAGAGCATGTTCCGAGTTGCGGTCCCTAGGGAAACAGGAACTTCTTCTTGTACCCAACACCATGACAGAGGAGGCTGTCTGGGCAGCTCCAGACCACCAGAGAGGTCCCAAGCAGTGTTAGCACATTGAGATTTTCCTGCTGGCCCAGGCTGGGAGTGCTCAGACTTCCCGGGTCCAAGAGCGCCAGGCTGCTGCCTGTGCACACCTCTCTCCGGGGAGGGCGTGGGGTCACATGGCCTGTATGCATGGAGAGTGCAAAAGGCTGTGGTTCTGCCAGCTGGAGACTACAGGCACCTCTCTCAGGGGGAGGTGTGGGATGTGACTCAGACTCTGATAGCACAGTGCAGCTTGTGCCTGGAGAGTGCAAAAGGCTGTGGTTCTGCTGGCTGGCAAAGCTCCCAGCCCCTCACGGGAGCTGCCACCCACGTGCTCTCTGGCATGCTCAGGGCTCAGGGACCAGTTCCCCTCTGTGTGGTCTCTCCATATGGCTAGATTAGGTATCTCTCAGGGGGACAGTCTCCAAATAGTCAAACTTCTTCCACAGTGACTGTCTTCTTCCAGTGTGCAAAAAAGAAAGCTGCCAGGCCCTTCTAAGGCTTAGCATGGAAACTGGTACCCTGTCACTTCCTCTATGGTTAATGGGTTAAAGAAGATCACAGAATCAGCTTAGATTCAAAAGGAAAGGAAAAATGCAAGGGTATATGAACACTGGGAGTATGGTTCATTGGGAACAACCATCATCAAAGATAATTCCAGGCTCCTTCAAGTTTTTACTAAAAGTTAAACTTCCACTGACCTTTCTAGCCAGCAAATAATGTGGTGAAGTTGAGCATTGGCCTAGGAGTCAAGACACTGGAACTTCTTACCTAGCTGGTCTATTCATTAACTTTAGAGATTTGGAGAAGTGACCAGATTCTAAAGTTTGTCTGGATGAACTTTCAAGTAGCCTCTGGTTTGAGTCTAAAGTCTTGGTAGGTTTCAGTTCCCAGGCAAGTCTTTACATTCTCCTTCTTGAGTCTATCCCACTTTTTTTGAGCTGGTCTATCTTGATCTCCAGCTGCCAAGAGGCCAACCAAGTTATTTATTTAATTCCTGAGCTCTGCTGATCTAAGTCCCTCTGATTTGTCCTTTTGACCTGCTTTTTGCGAGCTGGATGGCCTAGGGCAGCCACACAACTTCTCTTAGTCTAGGTGAAATGGGGATAAGAACCCCAGATTGATGGGCTGTGGTGAGGACTAAATGGAAGAAGGTGCACAAAATTGCTTTGCAAAACGGTACTGGGATGAGATGGCATTGTCCAGTCACCCTAATGCCTCCAGCACTAGCATGTCAGATTCAGGTTGGTCTTTCCATCTCCAGTGCTGTTGACAACCACTTACTAACTGACGTTGATTCTTATTTTTCCATTTTATTCTGAGGGAATACATCTGTCAGTCCCATTTTACTCTCAAGACATTCTAAGACTCCAGAATTTCCTTGCTGGTAACCTTTGACAATCCAGTGGAATTATTTAGCCTGCACCTACAGTAGGCAATCTCACAACCAGGGCTGAGGTGGAGTGGGGCAGAATTATACAAACGCAAAGGAAAGGAGGGGCTTTTCTTAATGCTTTCTGAAAGTTAAAAATAAAAACAGCTTCAACATTATTTTGTAAGGTGTCATCTTCAGATAGTTTACCCAACCAGACAGCAAATCAGGAACAAGGATTTTGTCTTTTTTTTAAATTTCTACCTATTCAGTGACTAGAATAAGTGCCCAGCAAGAGAAACTCAGTTAATGCTTTTTGAATCAATGAATGAGTGAGAAGAACCTTGAATTGTGAAGAGGCTCAGTAAAAAGGCTTATTATTTGATTTAAAAATGAACATGGAAGTGCTGGAGAAAAACCTCAATTGGCATCTTTTGGATAGGTTATTTAAACCAAACCTTTTACACTGTGGGGTGTTACTTTGTTGTTTTATGATTGTTATAGCAGAATTATTAATTTGATTTATTGTAACCTGATTTATAATAATCTGAATTGTGACTTTAACTTTTGAAAAGGACCCATAAACAACTCTTCATGGGTTTGGTCTCACAGAAATCAGAGGAAGCAAAATATGCCCAAAACAAACTGCTGAGTCACATGTTATGTCTTTTCCCTTAGCTAACATTCCTAATCCAGTATCCCTGACAATTCAGAAAGGAGCAATATCTAACCTGGTGTGATGGCAGCATCCGTGAATATGCCCCCTGTTACTGAAGAGTACATGTCACCAATGTGTGAAATAAATGGTTCTTGGATATTGCTTTGACCTATTCTGATGGCGTTCAAATTCAATTAGGTAAAACCATGAGAAACTCAGCTGTGTCAATCCCTCCTAGGTGACACATGGAGAAATCAAGTGTGTACAATCTTAGCAAGAAGAAATTGCCATGTTTGTATTTTCTGGAAGTGGAGGAGTAGAGAAAAAGAAAATAGTAGTCAATGAACAACATTTTTGTACCAAGCATTGTGTTCAATCCTTTCTCTACTCATTTACTCCTTAGAATGAATAGCCTAATGTGAGTTTCTCTCCATTTGATAGATGAAGAAAACTGAGGCTTGGAGAATTGAGTCACCCACTTAAGATTACACAGCTAGTAAGGGGGAAGGACTGGGATTCAGACCCTCTGCTTTTGCCCTCATCCAGAGTCTCTTCCAGCTTTGGCATCATCACATTTTACTATCACTTGGCCCTCTGTTTGTATAAGGTTACAAGAACATACACATATTTCTGCAACCTCTACATTACACTAAGTACAACCACAACCACAAATCTGAGAGGAAACCACACAAAACCAGACTGCTTCTGGTGACTTTTACACAGTCCATTGCATTTTCTTCCTTGCCCTGCCTGTGGTGTGTTGAGATCTTTTCCCCAGTTCAGATGCCACCTCCTCCAGTGAGCCTTCTCTGATCCTCCCCTCATCTATACTGCCCAGTCCTTCCTGGTATCTCCCATAATGTCCTGCCTGTATCACTATTGTTAATTATTATTATCTACTTAGGTATCCATCCCCTGCATTAGACTGTGAGCTCTCTGAGCTCAGGCCTATGTCTGACTTCTCAGCTAGACGGTGACTTTTCTGAGGATCAAGACTGTGTCCTCATTCTATTTGTAACTTCAGTTCTGGGCGTAAACTAGCACAGAGTAGGGACTCAGTGAAGTCTACTGATTGGATCAAAACCATTACTCAGAAGAACTTTGAGACGTGATGAAAGTGTGTCTCATGGAGGGGACATCAATTTAGAGAAAAGAAGGAACATGAAGACATAGAAAGAAGGATAATATAAAGGGAAGTACCTAGTAATGTTCTCTGTGGTATTTGAATTATTCAATTTTGGTTAAACAGAAAAAATAGGATTCAATTCTTTCCAGTTATTCACTAAGATGATTTTAATAATTGCCTAATTGATACATATCCTATGTTTAAGTAATATCAGGAGTTTCCCAGTTAACATCTGGAAAAAAAATCTATCAGCTCTAAGTCTTCCTTAAAGATTAACTGAAAGCAGTAAATGATGTCTTCAAATCATCTTAATAAAATGCAAGATCTTAATTACAGATCAACCCAATGGGTGGTTCATTTTCATATTCAGGGCATATGTTAATTTATGTCAAGTGATTCCTAAATGATGATTCACCTTGTTATTTTCTTTGTTATTGTTTACTCCTTATTGTTATTTTAGCTACTCAGCATTCAACTTCCCTTCCTCCAATAATACACTCCATTTTTTTAGGGGTGGGGTATTTCTTATCCTGTATAGGTGTCTTGGTGGAGGAGGTCCTATGTACAAAGAGAACACCTCAGATTTTCTGACCCAGAGCAGACATGTAGGTGGACACATGAGCTAGGCAGCCATCTAAGACTTAGCCAACTGGATATTCTTGAGACTTTGAACTTGATGTGTAGGACGGTGTAAGTTCTTTCATTGTCATGGAAGTCTTGGTATGCTGACCCATGTGTTCTGCACTATGAATTTTCTAGGCCTCCCAGTGATGCCTTAGATCTAATTTTCTCATTGTTTTCCAGGACTGCATCTCCAACCTTCCATTGATTTTGGGAACCTGGCATTCTCTGGATGAGTCATCTTTACCTAAATAGCCAGTCAATTTCTTTTGCTTAAAACTGAGAATTTTGTCTGAAATACCAGGTAAAATCAGTCTCCATTTAGGACATCCATTTACATGTAGATTAGTAAAAGAATTTGCATTCTCATGTCATGATTAGTAAGAATTAGTGCTCACTAAGAATTATTTTGAGATTCATTTTTCTAGAAAATTACAAGATATAGAAGTAAAACTGTGTGATGGACTTCTCCGTTTAAATGAATAGCTTATGTGGACATCATATAATCTACATTTTTTATAATTTTAATTTTTTAATTAATGTATAATGTATTTTTAGCCGCAGGGGTACAGGTCTGTGAATCGCCAGGTGTACACACTTCACAGCACTCACCATATCACATACCTTCGCCAATGTCCATAACCCAACGACCTTCTCTCCAACCCCCCACCCCTGAGCAACGCTCAGTTTGTTTTGTGATATTAAGAGTCTCTTGGGGCACCTGGGTGACTCAGTCATAGATTAAGGGTCTCTTATGATTTGTCTCCCTCCTGATCCCATCTTCTTTCATTTATTCTTTTCCTGCCCCCCAAACTTCCTCATATCGGGGGATCATATCATAATTGTCTTTCTCTGATTGACTTATTTCACTAAGCATAATACTCTCTAGTTCCATCCATGTAGTCACAAAAGGCAAGATTGCATTTTTGATGGCTGCATAGTATTCCATTGTATATACGTGTGTGTGTGTGTGTGTGTGTGTGTGTGTATACACCACATCTTCTTTATCCATTCATCTGTTGATGGACGTCTAGGTTCTTTCCATAGTTTGGCTACTGTGGACATTGCTGCTATAAACTTTTGGGTGCACGTGCCCCTTTGGATCACTACATTCGTATATTTAGGATAAATACCCAATAGTGCCATTGCTGGGGCACAGAGTAGCTCTATTTTCAACTTTTTGAGCAAACTCCATGATGTTTTCCAGAGTGGTTGCACCAGTTTGCATTACCACCAACAGTGTAGGAGGGTTTCCCTTTCTCCGCATCCTCACCAGCGTCTGTCATTTCCTGACTTGTTAATTTTAGCCATTCTGAATGGTCTGAGGATGTATCTCATGATGCCGTGTGATGTGGAGCACTTTTTCATTTGTTTGTTACCCATCTGGATGTCTTCTTTGCAGAAATGTCTATTCATGTCCTCTGCCCATTTCTTGATTTGATTATTTGTTCTTCAGGTGTTGAGTTTGCGTTGCCCTTTATAGATTTTGGATACTAGCCCTTCGTCTGATATGTCGTTCGCAAATATTTTCTCCCATTCTGTCAGTTGTCTTTTGGTTTTGTCAACTGTTTCCTTTGCTGTGCAAAAGCTTTTGATCTTGATGAAGTCGTAATAGTTCCTTTTTGTCCTTGCTTCCCTTGCCTTTGGCAATGTTCCTAGGAAGACGTTGCTGTGCCTGAGGTTGAAGAGGTTGCTGCCTGTATTCTCCTCAAAGAATTTGATGGATTCCTTTCTCACATTGAGGTCCTTCATCCATTTTGAGTCTATTTTCGTGTGTGGTGTAAGGAAATGGTCCAATTTCATTTTTCTGCATGGGGCTGTCCAATTTTCCCAACAGCAGCTGTTGAAGAGGCTGTCTTTTATCCATTGGATGTTCTTTCCTGCTTTGTTGAAGATTAGTTGACCATAGAGTTGAGGGTCTATTTCTGGGCTCTCTATACTGTTCCACTGATCTATGTGTCTGTTTTTGTGCCAGTACCTTACTGTCTTGGTGATGACAGCTTCATAATAGAGCTTGAAGTCTGGAATTGTGATGCCACCAAATTTGCCTTTTTTCCCCCATATTCCTCGGGCTATTCGAGGTCTTTTCTGGTTCCATATAAATTTTAGGATTATTTGTTCCATTTCTTTGAACAAAATGATTGGGATTTTGATAGGGGTTGCATTAAATGTGTAGATTGCTTTACGTAACATAGACATTTTCACAATATTTGTTTTTCCAATCCATGAGCATGGGACCTTTTTCCATTTCTTTGTCTCAGTTTCTTTCATGAGTACTTTATAGTTTTCTGAGTATAGATTCTTTGCCTCTTTTGTTAGGTTTATTCCTAGGTATCTTATGGTTTTGGGTGCAACTGTAAACATGATTGACTCCTAAATTTCACTTTCTACTGCCCTGTTGTTGGTGTAAAGGCATGCAACTGATTTCTGCGCATTGATTTTATATCCTGACACGTAACTGAATTCTTGCACAAGGTCTAGCAGATTTGGAGTGGAGCCTTTTGGGTTTTCCACATATAGTATCATATCATCTGTGAAGAGTGATAGTCCACTGCTTCTTTGCAATTTGGATGCCTTCAATTTCTTTTTATTGCCTGATTGCTAAGGCTAGGACTTCTAGTACTATGTTGAATAGCAGTGGTGATAATGGACATCCCTGAAATGTTCCTGACCTTAGCAGAAAAGCTCTCAGGTTTTCTCCATTGAGAATGATATTCACGGTATATTTTTCATAGATGGCTTTGATGATATTGAAGTACGTGCCCTCTATCCCTACACTCTGAAGAATTTTGATCAGTAAATGATGCTGTACTTTGTCAAATGTTTTTTTCAGCATCTACTGAGAGTAACATATGGTTCTTGTTCTTTCTTTTAGTAATGTACTGTATCACATTTATTGATTTGCAGATGTCAAACCAACCTTGCAGCCCACTAGGTCATGGTGAATAATCCTTTTAATATACTGTTGGATCCTATTGGCTAGTATTTTGGTGAGAATTTTTGCATCTGTGTTCATCAAGGATATTGGTTTGTAATTCTCTTTTTTAAAATATTTTATTTGTTTATTTGACAAAGATCACAAGTAGGCAGAGAGGCAGGCAGAGAGAGAGGGGGAAACAGGCTCCCTGCTGAGCAGAGAGCCTGATGTGGGGCTCGATCCCAGGACCCCGAGATCATGATCTGAGCCGAAGGCAGAGGCTTTAACCCACTGAGCCACCCAGGTGTCCCTGTAATTCTCTTTTTTGATGGGATCTTTGTCTGGTTTGGGGATCAAGGTAATGCTGGCCTCATAAAATGAGTTTGGAAGTTTTCATTCCATTTCTATTTTTTGGAACAGTTTTAGGAGAATAGGAATTAATTCTTCTTTAAATGTTTGGTAGAATTACGCTGGGAAGCCGTCTAGCCTTGGGCTCTTGTTTGTTGGGAGATTTTTGATGACTGCTTCAATCTCCTTACTGGTTATGGGTCAATTCAGGTTTTCTATTTCTTCCTGGTTCAGTTGTGGTAGTTGATATGTCTCTAGGAATGCATCGATTTCTTCCAGATTATCAAATTTGCTGGCGTATATTTGCTCATAATATATTCTTATAATTGTTTGTATTTCTTTGGTGTTGGTTGTGATCTCTCCTCTTTCATTCATGATTTAATTTATTTGGGTTCTTTCTCTTTTGTTTCTGATAAGTCTGGCCAGAGGTTTATCAATCTTATTAATTCTTTTTTAAAAGCTTTTATTTATTTACTTGACAGACAGAGATCACAAATAGCCAGAGAGGCAGGCAGAGAGAGAGGAAGGGAAGCAGGCTCCCTGCTGAGCAGAAAGCCTGGTGTGGGTCTCGATCCCAGGACCCTGGGATCATGACCTGAACTGAAGGCAGAGGCTTTAACCCACTGAGCCACCCAGGTGTCCCAACTTTATTAATTCTTTCAAGGAAACAACTCCTAGTTTCATTGTTTTATTCTATTGTTTTGTTGTTTGTTTGTTTCTATTTCATTGACTTATGCTCTGATATTTATTATTTCTCTTCTTCTGTTGGGGTTAGGCTTTCTTTGTTGTTCTTTCTCCATCTTCTTTAGATGTAGGGTTAGGTTGTGTATTTGAGACCTTTCTTGTTTCTTGAAAAAGGCTTGTATTGCTATATATTTTCCTCTCAGGACTGCCTTTGCTGAGTCCCACAGATTTTGAAGTGTTGTGTTTTCATTATCATTTGTTTCCATGGATCTTTTCAATTCTTTAATTTTATGGTTGACCCATTCATTCTTTAGAAGGATGCTCTTTTGCCTCCATGCATTTGGGTTCTTTCCAAATTTCCTCTTGTGATTGAGTTCTAGCTTCAGAGCATTGTGTTCTGAAAATATGCAGGGAATGATTCCAATCTTTTGATACAGGTTGAGACCTGATTTAGGACCCAGGATGTGATCTATTCTGGAGAAGGTTCCATGTGCACTAGAGAAGAATGTGTATTCTGTTGCTTTGGGATGGAATGTTCTGAACATATATGTGATGTCCATCTGTTCCAGTTTGTCATTTAAGGCCTTTATTTCCTTGTTGATCTTTTGCTTGGATGATTTATCCATTTCAGTGAGGGGAGTGTTAAAATCCCCTACTATTATTATATTATTGTGGATGTGTTTCTTTGGTTTCATTATTAATTGGTTTATATAGTTGGCTGCTCCCATGTTAGGGGCATAGATTTTTAAAATTGTTAGATATTCAGGGTGCCTGGGTGACTCAGTGGGTTAAGCCTCTGCTTTCGGCTCAGGTCATAGCCTCACAGCCCTGGGATCTAGCCCCACACCAGGTTCTCTCCTCAGCAGTGAGCCTGCTTTCCCCTCTCTCTCTGTCTGCCTCTCTGCCTACTTGTGATTTCTCTGTCAAGGAAATAAAAAAAAAATTTCTAAAATTGTTAGCTCTTCCTGTTGGACAGACCCTTTGAGTATGATATAGTGTCCTTCCTCATCTCTTATTATACTCTTTGGCTTAAAATCTAATGGATCTGATATAAGGATTGCCACCCCAGCTTTCCTCGATGTCCATTAGCATGGTAAATTGTTTTCAACCCCCTCACTTTAAATCTGGAGGAGACTTTGGTTCTAAAATGACTTTCTTGTACACAGCATATTGATGGGTTTTATTTTTTTATCCATTCTGATGCCCTGTGTCTTTTGATTGGGGGCATTTAGCACATTTACATTCAGGGTAACTATTGAGAGATATGAATTTAGTGCCATTGTATTGCCTGTAAGGTGACTATTACTGTATATTGTCTCTGTTCCTTTCTGATCTACTAATTTTAGGGTCTCTCTTTGCTTAGAGGACCCCTTTCAATATTTCAAATTTGCTGGCATATATTTGCTCATAATATACTTTTATAATTGTTTGTATTTCTTTGGTGTTGGTTGTGATCTCTCCTCTTTCATTCATGATTTAATTTATTTGGGTTCTTTCTCTTTTGTTTCTGATAAGTAGAACTGGTTTGGTGTTTACAAATTCTTTGTTTTTGTTTGTCCTGGAAGGTTTTTTTCTCTCCTCCTATTTTCAATGATAGCCTAGCTGGATGTAGTATTCTTGGCTGCATATTTTTCTCATTTAGTGCTCTGAATATATCATGCCAGTTCTTTCTGGCCTTCCAGGTCTCTGTGGATAAGTCCACTGCCTATCTAATATTTTTATCATTGTAAGTTTCAGACTTCTTGTCCCGGGCCTTCAGGATTTTCTCTTTGTCACTAAGACTTGTAAATTTTACTATCAGATGACGGGGTGTGGACCTATTGTTATTTTGAGAGGGGTTCTCTGTGCCTCTTGGATTTTGATTTTGATGCTTGTTCCCTTTGCCATATTCGGGAAATTCTCTACAATAATTCTCTCCCATATACCTTCTGCTCCTCTCTCTCTTTCTTCTTCTTCTGGAATCCCAATTATTCTAATATTGTTTCATCTTATGGTATCACTTATCTCTCAAATTCTCCCCTTGTGGTCCAGTAGTTATTTCTCTCTCTTTTGCTCAGCTTGTTTATTCTCAGTCATTTGGTTTTTTATATCACTAATTCTCTCTTCTGCATCATTTATCCTGGCAGTAAGAGCCTCCATTTTTTATTGCACCTCATTAATAGCTTTCTCAGTTTCAGCTTGGTTAGATTTTATTTCTTTTATCTCTCCAGAAAAGGCTTTGATTTCTCCAGACAGGATTTCTCTATTATCTACAACCTTGAGAATCATCATTCTGAACTCTAGATCTGACATATTGCCAATGTCTGTATTGATTAGGTCCCGAGTTAAGAGCTCATTCCTCTGCTCTGTCTCTGTAACTGGCTTCACCGCTCTAACACCTGTAAGCTCTGTGACACTCAGACACCCCCAATCCTTCTGTGATCCCGCAGGACCTGAGGACATACTGTCCCAGTGTGTGCTTCACCCCGACTTAGCCTCTGGAGTGATGTCCCTCAGTGGAGCAGACGTTAAAAAGTTCTGATTTTGTGTTCCATTGCTCAGCTTCTTGCTGGGAGCTGGTCCCTCCTCCCACAGTCTATCTTCCCGTGGCTTTGGGTTCACTTCTCCACAGGTCCTGTCTTTCAGAAAGTGGTTGATTTTCTGCTTCTAGAGTTGCTGCTCTTCTTCTCTTTGATCTCCTGTTGGATTTGTAGGTGTTTGGAATGGTTTGATAAACTAGCTCATCTCCTGCTACCTAATGTCATCTCAGCCTGCTATTCCTCCGCCATCTTGACTCCTCCTCCTACATTCATTTTCAGAAAATCTCGCACTTGGTTCTAAGTTAAGGAGTACCTCTTACCTAATATTAAACCTAATAGTGGCATTTTGTGTAATGGGAGAAGAGGTGAGGTCATGGGCACATTTTCACAGGCTTCTCACCTATGAAACTTCTTCTCTCTCCAGCCTTTGTACACCGTCCTTCTATGCAAGTTGTATTTACTATCTAGAGAGTTTCCATGATTCTTGATTTCTCCAATGTTATCATTCAAAGATTTTTTGGGAATTTATAAAAAGACCTATGATACTTACTTATGGCCTTACATTTTTCTAATGTTGATGGATTACCAGAATTCACCACTGAAATGTTAATACTGTTCTGATGGAAAAAAAAAAAAAGAGAGAGAGAGAGAGAGAGAGAGAGAAAATATATTCAAAGCAGATGGCATTGTGATTGAAATGCACAGCTGCAAAGATATCTGCTTGAGTAAATTAGAAAAATGATTAGGTTTTTTCCCCTTAAAGCATTTTTTTTTTTGTTATCAAGAGTCCATCAGACATATCAAAATGGCTAGTATATTTTTGAAAACTTTTTCAAGTCTGTCCTCAAGTGAAATTCTCATATAAAATAATTTATAATCAGGGGTGGGAGTCAAGATGGCGGAGAAGTAGCAGCCTGAGACTACATCAGGTAACAAGAGATCAGCTCGATAGCTTATCTAAACATTGCAAACACCTACAAATCCAACGGGAGAGCGAAGAGAAGAAGAACAGCAACTCTAGAAACAGAAAATCAACCACTTTCTGAAAGGTAGGACTGGCAGAGAAGTGAATCTAAAACGACGGGAAGATAGACCGCGGGGGGAGGGGCCGGCTCCCGGCAAGCGGCGGAGGAACGGAGCACAAAATCAGGACTTTTAAAAGTCTGTTCCACTGAGGGACATTGCTCCAGGGGCTAAACCGGGGTGAAGCCCACGCGGGGCCAGCGTGGCCCCAGGCCCCGCAAGGTCACAGAAGGATCGGGGGTGTCGGAGTGTCGGAGAGCTCGCAGGTATTAGAACGGAGAAACCGGCTGCAAAGACAGAGCCGAGGACTGAACTCTCAGCTCGGGGTTACCTTGAACTGGTCGCGGGCTGGGTGAGCTCGGAGCGCGGCTAGAGGCTGGGGATACGGGAGTGATTGGGTGCTGTCCTCTGGGGGCGCACTGAGGAGTGGGGCCCCAGGCTCTCGGCTCCTCCGGGCCAGAGACTGGGAGGCCGCCATTTTCATTCCCGTCCTCCGGAACTCTACGGAAAGCGTTCAGGGAACAGAAGCTCCCAAAAGCGAACCCGAGCCGATTACTTAGTCCGGCCGCCGGTAAGGGCGGTGCAATCCCGCCTCGGGCAAAGACACTTGAGAGTCACTACAACAGGCCCCTCCCCCAGAAGATCAACAAAATATCCAGCCAGGACGAAGTTCATCTATCAAGGAGAAAGCAGATTCAATTCCTAAGACAGCAGAGCAATTCCAGAGGAGGAGAAAGCAAAGCACGGAACTCATGGCTTTCTCCCCATGATTCTTTAGTCTTGCGGCTACTTCAATTTTTTTTTCTTTTTTCAATTTTTTTTTTCTTTTTTCAATTTTTTTTTCTTTTTTCTTTTTTCTTCTTCTGCTAAATTTTTTTAAAACTTTTACCCTTTTCTTTTTTAACGTTTTTTGACTAGTTCATCTAAATATATATATATTTTCTTTCTTTTTTATATTTTTTTATTTGTTTTATTTTTTAAATTTTTTTCTTTTCTCTTTTTTTTTTTCTTTTTTTTTCAGAACCTGTTTTTTATCCCCTTTCTCCCCCCCACAATTTGGGGTCTCTTCTGATTTGGTTACAGCGCATTTTTCCGGGGTCTTTGCCACCCTATTAGTAGTTAATTTGCTCCTTCATATCCTCTTATCTGGACAAAATGACAAGGCGGAAAAAATCACCACAAACAAAAGAACAAGACACAGTACCGAAGGCTAGGGACCTAATCAACACAGACATGGGTAATATGTCAGATCAAGAGTTCAGAATGACGATTCTGAACATTCTAGCCGGGCTCGAAAAAGGCATGGAAGATATTAGAGAAACCCTCTCTGGAGATATTAAAGCCCTTTCTGGAGAAATTAAAGAACTAAAATCTAACCAAGTTGAAATCAAAAAAGCTATTAATGAGGTGCAATCAAAAATGGAGGCTCTCACTGCTAGGATCAATGAGGCAGAAGAAAGAATTAGTGATATAGAAGACCAAATGACAGAGAATAAGGAAGCCGAACAAAAGAGGGACAAACAGCTACTGGACCATGAGGGGAGAATTCGAGAGATAAGTGACACCATAAGACGAAACAACATTAGAATAATTGGGATTCCAGAAGAAGAAGAAACAGAGAGGGGAGCAGAAGGTCTATTGGAGAGAATCATTGGAGAGAATTTCCCTAATATGGCAAAGGGAACAAGCATCAAAATCCAGGAGATGCAGAGAACCCCCCTCAAAGTCAACAAGAATAGGTCCACACCCCGTCACCTAGTAGTAAAATTGACAAGTCTTAGTGACAAAGAGAAAATCCTGAAAGCAGCCCGAGAAAAGAAGTCTGTAACATGCAATGGTAAAAATATTAGATTGGCGGCAGACTTATCCACAGAGACCTGGCAGGCCAGGAAGAGCTGGCATGATATATTCAGAGCACTCAACGAGAAAAACATGCAGCCAAGAATACTCTATCCAGCTAGGCTATCATTGAAAATAGAAGGAGAGATCAAAAGCTTCCAGGACAAACAAAAACTGAAAGAATTTGCAAACACCAAACCAGGTCTCCAGGAAATATTGAAAGGGGTCCTCTAAGCAAAGAGAGAGCCTAAAAGTAGTAGATCAGAAAGGTACAGAGACAATATACAGTAACAGTCACCTTACAGGCTAATAATGGCACTAAATTCATATCTCTCAATAGTTACCCTGAATGTTAATGGGCTAAATGCCCCAATCAAAAGACACAGGGTATCACAATGGATAAAAAAACAAAACCCATCAGTATGTTGCCTACAAGAAACTCATTTTAGACGCGAAGACACCTCCAGATTGAAAGTGAGGGGGTGGAAAACAATTTACCATGCTAATGGGCATCAGAAGAAAGCTGGGGTGGCAATCCTTATATCAGATCAATTAGATTTTAAGCCAAAGACTATAATAAGAGATGAGGAAGGACACTATATCCTACTCAAAGGGTCTGTCCAACAAGAAGATCTAACCATTTTAAATATCTATGCCCCTAACGTGGGAGCAGCCAACTATATCAACCAATTAATAACAAAATCAAAGAAACACATCAATAATAATACAATAATAGTAGGGGACTTTAACACTCCCCTCACTGAAATGGACAGATCATCCAAGCCAAAGATCAACAAGGAAATAAAGGCCTTAAATGACACACTGGACCAGATGGACATCACAGATCTATTCAGAACATTTCATCCCAAAGCAACAGAATACACATTCTTCTCTAGTGCACATGGAACCTTCTCCAGAATAGATCACATCCTGGGTCACAAATCAGGTCTCAACCGGTATCAAAAGATTAGGATTATTCCCTGCATATTTTCAGACCACAATGCTCTGATGCTAGAACTCAATCACAAGACGAAAGCTGGAAAGAACCCAAATACATGGAGACTAAACAGCATCCTTCTAAAGAATGAATGGGTCAACCAGGAAATTAAAGAAGAATTGAAAAAAATTCATGGAAACAAATGATAATGAAAACACAACAGTTCAAAATCTGTGGGACACAGCAAAGGCAGTCCTGAGAGGACAATATATAGCGGTACAAGCCTTTCTCAAGAAACAAGAAAGGTCTCAAGTACACAACCTAACCCTACGCGTAAAGGAGCTGGAGAAAGAACAAGAAAGAAACCCTAAACCCAGCAGGAGAAGAGAAATCATAAAGATCAGAGCAGAAATCAATGAAATAGAAACCAAAAAAACAATAGAAAAAATCAATGAAACTAGGAGCTGGTTCTTTGAAAGAATCAATAGGATTGATAAACCCCTGGCCAGACTCATCAAAAAGAAAAGAGAAAGGACCCAAATCAATAAAATCATGAATGAAAGAGGAGAGATCACAACTAACACCAAAGAAATACAGACAATTATAAGAACATACTATGAGCAACTCTACGCCAACAAATTGGACAATCTGGAAGAAATGGATGCATTCCTAGAGACATATAAACTACCACAACTGAACCAGGAAGAAATAGAAAACCTGAACAGGCCCATAACCAGTAAGGAGATTGAAACAGTCATCAAAAATCTCCAAACAAACAAAAGCCCAGGGCCAGACGGCTTCCCAGGGGAATTCTACCAAACATTTAAAGAAGAACTCATTCCTATTCTCCTGAAACTGTTCCAAAAAATAGAAATGGAAGGAAAACTTCCGAACTCATTCTATGAGCCCAGCATCACCTTGATCCCAAAACCAGACAAGGATCCCACCAAAAAAGAGAACTACAGACCAATATCCTTGATGAACACAGACGCAAAAATTCTCGCCAAAATACTAGCCAATAGGATTCAACAGTACATTAAAAGGATTATTCACCACGATCAAGTGGGATTTATTCCAGGGCTGCAGGGTTGGTTCAACATCCGCAAATCAATCAATGTGATAGAACACATTAATAAAAGAAAGAACAAGAACCATATGATACTCTCAAAAGATGCTGAAAAAGCATTTGACAAAGTACAGCATCCCTTCCTGATCAAAACTCTTCAAAGTGTAGGGATAGAGGGCACATACCTCAATATTATCAAAGCCATCTATGAAAAACCCACCGCAAATATCATTCTCAATGGAGAAAAACTGAAAGCTTTTCCATTAAGGTCAGGAACACGGCAGGGATGTCCATTATCACCACTGCTATTCAACATAGTATTAGAAGTCCTAGCCTCAGCAATCAGACAACAAAAAGAAATTACAGGCATCCAAATTGGTAAAGAAGAAGTCAAACTATCACTCTTCGCAGATGATATGATACTATATGTGGAAAACCCAAAAGACTCCACTCCAAAACTGCTAGAACTTGTACAGGAATTCAGTAAAGTGTCAGGATATAAAATCAATGCACAGAAATCAGTTGCATTTCTGTACACCAACAACAAGACTGAAGAAAGAGAAATTAAGGAGTCAATCCCATTCACAATTGTACCCAAAACTATAAGATACCTAGGAATAAACCTAACCAACGAGACTAAGAATCTATACACAGAAAATTATAAAGTACTCATGAAAGAAATTGAGGAAGACACAAAAAAATGGAAAAATGTTCCATGCTCCTGGATTGGAAGAATAAATATTGTGAAAATGTCTATGCTACCTAAAGCAATCTACACATTTAATGCAATCCCTATCAAAATACCATCCATTTTTTTCAAAGAAATGGAACAAATAATCCTCAAATTTATATGGAACCAGAAAAGACCTCGAATAGCCAAAGGAATATTGAAGAACAAAGCCAAAGTTGGTGGCATCACAATTCCGGACTTCAAGCTCTATTACAAAGCTGTCATCATCAAGACAGCATGGTACTGGCATAAAAACAGACACATAGATCAGTGGAACAGAATAGAGAGCCCAGAAATCGACCCTCAACTCTATGGCCAACTCATCTTCGACAAAGCAGGAAAGAATGTCCAATGGAAAAAAGACAGCCTCTTCAATAAATGGTGCTGGGAAAATTGGACAGCCACATGCAGAAAAATGAAATTGGACCACTTCCTTACACCACACACGAAAATAGACTCCAAATGGATGAAGGACCTCAATGTGAGAAAGGAATCCATCCAAATCCTTGAGGAGAATGCAGGCAGCAACCTCTTCGACCTCAGCCGCAGCAACATCTTCCTAGGAACAATGGCAAAGGCAAGGGAAGCAAGGGCAAAAATGAACTATTGGGATTTCATCAAGATCAAAAGCTTTTGCACAGCAAAGGAAACAGTTAACAAAACCAAAAGACAGCTGACAGAATGGGAGAAGATATTTGCAAACGCCATATCAGATAAAGGGCTAGTATCCAAAATCTATAAGGAACTTAGCAAACTCAACACCCAAAGAACAAACAATCCAATCAAGAAATGGGCAGAGGACATGAACAGACATTTCTGCAAAGAAGACATCCAGATGGCCAACAGACACATGAAAAAGTGCTCCACGTCACTCGGCATCAGGGAAATACAAATCAAAACCACAATGAGATATCACCTCACACCAGTCAGAATGGCTAAAATTAACAAGTCAGGAAATGACAGATGCTGGAGAGGATGTGGAGAAAGGGGAACCCTCCTCCACTGTTGGTGGGAATGCAAGCTGGTCCAACCACTCTGGAAAACAGCATGGAGGTTCCTCAAAATGTTGAAAATAGAACTACCCTATGACCCAGCAATTGCACTACTGGGTATTTACCCTAAAGATACAAACATAGTGATCCGAAGGGGCACGTGTACCCGAATGTTTATAGCAGCAATGTCTACAATAGCCAGACTATGGAAAGAACCTAGATGTCCATCAACAGATGAATGGATAAAGAAGATGTGGTATATATACACAATGGAATACTATGCAGCCATCAAAAGAAATGAAATCTTGCCATTTGCGACGACGTGGATGGAACTAGAGCGTATCATGCTTAGTGAAATAAGTCAATCGGAGAAAGACAACTCTCATATGATCTCCCTGATATGAGGACATGGAGAAGCAACATGGGGGGGTAGGGGGATAGGAGAAGAATAAATGAAACAAGATGGGATTGGGAGGGAGACAAACCATAAATGACTCTTAATCTCACAAAACAAACTGGGGGTTGCTGGGGGGAGGTGGGATTGGGAGAGGGGGAGCAGGCTATGGACATTGGGGAGGGGAGGCGAACCACAAGAGACTATGGACTCTGAAAAACAACCTGAGGGTTTTGAAGGGTCAGGGGTGGGAGGTTGGGGGAACAGGTGGTGGGTAATGGGGAGGGCACGTTTTGCATGGAGCACTGGGTGTTGTGCAAAAAGAATGAATACTGTTACGCTGAAAAAATAAATAAAATGGAAAAAAAAATAATTTATAATCAAGTTTAAAGTATTAAATCTCCTCATTTAACAGATATTTGGAAAGAAAAGATTATTAGGAAATCTTTCTGGAGGAGAAAAATATGTTTTTGGTGTCTACAGTAATATAGCATTTGGAAAATGAGGACATTGGGTTTCTTGTTTCTTAGGTGTTGAGTTTGGCATTTCATTCTTAGGGAGGGGCATCCTTTTTTTCTTAGGAATTTTAGATAGATGCAGATTCTCAGGGGCACAGCATACACTTTGAATGAATTCAAAATTTTAGGGTAAGAGTTGATATAAAACTTTATTAGATCATAGCTTTCTTTTTCAAGAAAATAAGAATGCAAAGATCAATAAAAATAGACTATATCACAGAAGTTCACTGGGGCTGGCTCTCTTTGGCAATATCCAAATGAAGATCCACAGTGTGTCTAGCATACAAAAAGATCTTAATTCTGAGGACAGGCACAATGAGCTTATCTGATAGGAAAATTTGCATCAAAAAGTTGAATTTTTGCACATATTAAAATTAATAGAATAATCAGGACAACTAGGACTGATGTGCAGGCACAAGATAATTTAGTCGACCTGAAGAAACCCCAAACCCTTCCAAACTGAAAAACTCCGATGTGTGACAATTAGAAAGTAAAATACCTTAACCTTTAGATTATCTGAAAACTAAGAACTGGCAGTTCTAAACATATAGAAACATTCCAATATGGATGTTAAAAAGGTAAACAAATGATCTCTGATAGCAGAGACTGAATTTGAGGCAAGAAATGGTTAAAATTAGATGGGGAAGATCTATCAGGCATTTCTCCTTTGTGTCTGGTAGCAACACCCATGTAAGAGGAGTTGAAGGGAATCACAGTGGATGGGCAAGACATATTATGGTTTCATAAACAGTGAATAAGCTCTGTAAGAAGACAGGGAGGTCACTTTTTATTTTAGAAAGATTTCTGAGGGAAGAAGTGTAGAATTTTAACATTTGGATTCATAACACATTAGTTAAATTGAAAACGTTGTACTAAACAACATTCCTTAATAATGCTCATGGACATATTAATGAACAAATGAATGATTTTGTTTATTCCACAAATAGTGATTGACTGCTGACCCTGACCCTGTGCTGGGAATAAGCCCAACAATGAAGAATGGTAGAATCGTTTGATTAGTATTTAACATCAATAACAGCAGGAGTTGCAGTTTTCACATGGCCCTTGAAACAACAATTTTCTGCAAAATAGAAAAGAATGGGCAGTAGAAAACTATTGTAGGGGCCTGGTTAGCAAAAAGAAGTTACTTGAAAACCCCGGATATAGGGGCGGGCCAGGCCAGATAGCCCTATTCAGTCAGAGGGGTGTGCATATATTAACTGTGGTAGGTTAAAATCCGATTGGCCACCTGTGTGTGGGCCGGGCTCCACCACCACTATAAAAGATGGTCTGTGAGGCTGGAGTGGGGAGTTGTTTTTTTTTAGCAAGAGCCATGCACCACCCAGAGCAGCAGCGGCAGCCGCGCCACAGCGAGCGGCACAGCCTCGTGCACCAGAGCAGCAGCGGCAGCGGCGCCGCCTTGAGCTGTAACATGAGTGGCGCCACCCCATGCATCACCGCGAGCAGCAGCGGCAGCGGCGCCACCGCGAGCGGCATCACCCAGTGCACCGCCCAGAGCAGCAGCGGCAGCGGCGCCACAGGGAGTGGCACCGCCCCGGGCAGCAGAGCAACAGCGGCGCCGCCTTGAGCTGTAACACGAGCGGCGCCACCCCGTGCACTGCCCAGAGCACCAGCGGCAGCGGCGCCAACTCAAGCGGCATCGCCCTTTGCACCGCCCAGAGCAGCAGCAGCAGCGGCACCACCTCCAGTGGCATCGCCCCGCGCACCGCCCAGAGCAGCAGCGGCAGCGGCGCCACAGCGAGCGGCACCACCTCGTGCACCAGAGCAGCAGCGGCAGCGGCGCCACCTTGAGCTGTAACATGAGCGGCGCCGCCGGGTGCACCGCCCAGAGCAGCAGCGGCACTGGCGCCACCTCAAGCGGCATCGCCCCCGTGCACCACCCAGAGCAGCAGCGGCAGTGGCACCACCGCGAGCAGCACTGCCCAGAGCAGCAGCGGCAGTGGTGCCGCCTTGAGCTGTAACACGAGCAGCACTGCCCTGTGCACCACCACGAGCAGCAGCAGCAGCAGCGATGCCACAGCGAGCGGCATCGCCCCGTGCACCACCGCGAGCAGCACCGTCCAGAGCAGCAGCAGCGGCACCACTGCGAACGGCATCGCCCTGTGCACCACCCAGAGCAGCAGCGGCAGTGGCGCCACCGGGAGTGGCACCACCTGGTGCACCAGAGCAGCCGCGGCAGCAGCGCCGCCTTGAGCTGTAACACGAGCGACGCCACCTCGTGCACTGCCCAGAGCAGCCGTGGCAGCGGCGCCACCTCAAGCGGCATCGCCCCGTGCACCGCCCAGAGCAGCAGTGGCAGCGGCGATGCCGCAAGCAACGCCACCCTGAGCCAGAGTATCAGCAGCAGCAACAGCAGCAGCACCGCTGCAAGCAGCCACGCCGCCCCTCGGGCAGCGCCGCCATCAGGAGCAGCCTCTCAGGAGCCAACGGTGCAGCCACGCCGGGAGTGGGTCTGTGGTACAGTGAGGGTGAGGCAGGGAGCATCCAGGGGGGACCCCAGCGACGGGGAGGCGGTGGTCCCCAGCAAGACTCGGGCACCTACCGGTCAGTTTGGTTTCTAATGCAGGTTGGTTTCTAATGCAGTTTGGTTTCTGATGCAGTTTGGTTTCTGATGCAGTTTGGTTTCTGAGGCATGGCGCGAAATAAAACTTTGCTTGATTTTCGCTTTGTGTCAGTCTCGTTCCTTTGATCACGGACCCTAACACTATGGTCATCACAGTTTAATGGTATGACTTGTTCAGTAAATGTGTGTTGGTTTGAATTTGTGTAAATTGGATACAAAAACAAAACAAAACAAAAATCTGAAATTCTCCTGCAGACAACATCAAGAATTGATAAGTGTTTCTCTCATTCTTTGGGACATTTGGTCTCTCAGTTCCCTCACTTAGTCCTGATTTCTTGGGCTCTGTCTTCCTGAACACGTGAATTCAATTTTCTGTCATCAGGAAAACCTGATCCTTTCTGGTATGTGACCTATGGAGGGAATTATAAACCTCTAAAGCCCTGCACTCTTCCCTGGTTAGAATTTTGAAACACATACCCAGTTCAGATCAGGTTCCCCATTTGTTACTGAGAAGGGGTCTTAGCCACCTGGGGCTCTCACATTCTCTTCTTTTGAAAAAAAATGCCCACCCAGGGGTCCCTGGGTGACTCAGTCTGTTATGAACATGCCTTCAGCTCAAGGCCTGATCTCAGGGTCCTTGGATGATAATCTGTCTAGAGACAAGATGGGGCTCCCTGCTCATGAGGGAGACTGCTTCTCCTTCTTCTGCCCCTACCCCTCTTCCTCTACCCATCCCCTCCTGCTGCTCTCACTCTCTCTTTCAAATAAATAAGCTAAAAACAAAAACAAAAGCAAACAAACAAAAACCCACTCTGCCCCAAATCATCAAAGGTACATGCTATGTTTTCTACTGGAAACACCCACCTAGGACATCACAAAGCATTCTTTTGACTATCATTATGGATTCCTGAATGTTTATTTATTCAAAGTCTTATAATCAATATCAGTCATTCTAATCTTGCTGGACAGTCACACTGGTTTGTCTCTAGCATCTGGTGGTATTCATTTTCCAGGGCTGCTACAAAAAGTACCACAAATGAGGGGGCTTAAAATAATAGACATTTATTTTCTGATTTCTTAAGTTCAGAAGTCTAAAATCAAGGTGTTGATGCTCCCTCTGGACAACCACCTGACAGAATCCTTCCTTGTTTCTTCTAGCTTCTGGTGGCTCCAGGGATCACTTGGCTTATGGCTACATGACTCCAATCTCTGCCTCTATTTTTACATGGCCTTCTCTGTGTATTCTCCTCTTCTGTCTCTTATAAATAGAAGACAGTCATTAGATTTAGGGACCACCTAAATCATCAAAGATGATTTAACCTTGAGATCCTTAATTACATCTATAAATATCCTTTTTCTAAGGAATGGTCACAACCCCATGTTCCTTGGATTCGGATATGGACATTTCTATCATCCAGGCGTGCAAACACATTTATTCTAGTTGTTAGTGCCCTTCTATTTTTTGAGTTGTCAAAGTAGAACTAGCTCTTCTTCCATTTTCTGCAATAAACTTTTAGCGAGTTCTTCTGGAGGTCAAATATTATGCTAATTTTGAGAATACAAAGCCATGTCACATCTCTTGGGTTTCTCCCCAAGTTACATGTTCTCTTGAAAGAGAAAAATGGTGCTCCAAGTGGATGGAAAGCCCATGATTTTAAAGAGCCAGCTTAAGTACTCGCTCAAATGTCCACATTTGGAGCATCAGAGGATTGAGAGGCCAGTAAATAATCCTACAGATCTCTTGTAAGAAATCTCCAGGCCATTTTCCATTTCAAAGTTTTGCTCCAGGTCTCAGGCACCTAATCTGAAAAAGCATACCAGCCTGAGAGGTCCCTCAGGTTCTATTTTTGGTTCTGCTACTGGATTGCTGTGGGACCTTGCACAACACAGGGAAGGTGGGTGCACTTCCTACAAAGCAAGAGACAAGAGCCTGAGGAGCCCTCTGAGCAAGGCTACCTCATACCCCAGTGAAGCTGGATCCCAGGAACCAAGTGTACCCGCTGGACTCCTCACGCAGAGTCTAGGGATGCTCTTCCTGCTGCCAAAGCCATTGATGTTCATGTGAAGCTGGAGCTCTGATTTTAGTTTGGTCAAAGGGATTCGGACTCCCTCCTTTGTGTGAATCTAGAGGTCAAAAGGAAAAATAGTTTGCATTTTAAAGCCTTGACTTTTTCTTACTGAGATGTTCTTGTGGTTGACGTTGCACCAGAGGAAAATGGGCTGGTGGCCCAGAGCAAGGAGTGAAGCGTTGAGAGCTCTGGGCCTCTTCCTGGAGGGGGCAGGCCTTTGCTGTCCAGCAGCTTGGGGACTCTGGAAAGGTAAGTCCCCGCACCTCGCCCCTGAAGAACTGCATTTCCCGAGAGGCCTTGCCGCCAACAGCCCAGGGGAGGAGCAAGAAGGAGCTCAGAGCCAGCCCGCGAACTAGCGCCCTCCGTTGGCAGGTCCAAGTGGACTGCGCTCGCTTGGTGTTGGAAGGACTGACTCGCATCTTCCGCAGTGCGGGGGCGATTCCGCGTGGACACCGCCTTTTTGCGCCAGCTTTCGTAGTACCCGCCCGGCCACTCCTCCCTAAAGCTGCGGCGGCGCGGTGGCCGTGGCCGCTGCTGGCGGTTGGCGGGGGGTCCGGGTGACAGGGAACCCGGATACTATGCGGTTATTCTCAGGGCGCAGGCGCCCCTGCCCCGCCAGTGGGCGGTTTCGCGCGGCGGCGGGATGTTCTCTGGAAGGAGCTACGGGGTTTGGAAGAAGTCCACACAGAAGGTGGTGGACCCCGAGAAGGACGGGCTGACGCGCCTGAAGTACCTGTGGGCGCTGCTGGGTGAGGCCCGCCCTGGGACCCCGGGTTTGAGGGTTCCTGCCCTGACGTGGGCCGGGGGAGAGTGGGGGCTGGGTTGCCCATGGCATTGGGGCGGGGGGGGGGGGAGGGGGGGCGGGTGCTGTGAGACCTTCATTTCCCGGGCCCAGCATTGTTCCCGACAGGGGGCAGTCTGGACCTCAGACTCTGCCCTTTTGCCCAGAGCTTAACCTCACCCCGGATTTGAGCCCGGTCACCTCAAGGCTGGCAGAGCCGCCACTTTCCCCTCCCTGGCAAATCCTGCACTGCAGGTGCTGCACAGACACACGCGCGCGCACACAATATAAACTGACACTTCCCTCTCTCGTTTTTTAAATTTTATTTCTGATTCTGACATCCGAAGTAGACTGAGTCTCCAAGTGTTCCCAGCCCAGACTTAACTGAACTGTCCTCTCTCCTGTGGGCTCCCTCACCTTGAATTTTATTTTTACTTTTGAGTCGGAGTCTTCAGAGAGACGGAGCCTCCCAGCCCTCCCAGGATAAATTTAATTGAGCTGTCATCTATCTTCCCGCGCTCCTCTTTTATTTTTATTTTGGGTCTGGCCGCTTGGGCTTCCTTGTGTGGTTGGTGTGAAGGGGGCTCCTCCTGTTTGTGGAGGGAGGGGTGGCTTTCCTGGGTTCAAGGAGGCTGCTGCTGCTTTCTTGCCAGGATGACAGTGAGAGTTCTTTGCTGCCTTTCGTTTTTATGGGCTGCTGGGTGGCGGTTCTGTGGAGCCCAGCGGGCCTGCAGGGACCTGGGATGAAGCTTATCCTAGTGGCTGTGAAGTGTCCCCAAGACTTGCTGTCCCCTGCTGCATGTGAACTCTAGCTGCTTTGCTAGGCTGTGTTCTGTTTTCCATTTTCTTCCCTACTTAGTCTTAACTTTTGTTTAGGACCAAACACTTGTGCTACCTGTGCTGTCCCTAGTGTTTCTGGAGGCTGAGAAAAGGACACCTTGTTTCCTCTGGATGCCTTTTTTATTCATAAAATGAGGTAAAAAACACACTTGAGGAAATACGACATAAAAGAATTCATTTTATATGTGAGAATTTTAAATAAAGATCTTGTTCATGAGATTAAAAGTTGCTAATTATTTATATTTATACCCTGTGAAGTACCTCTGAGGAAACACACACACACACACACACACACACACACACACACACACACACCTGTTCCCAAGTGAGGTTATTTACAATCTCAGATTCCTTGAGGTTTACACTATCTCGTCCAGTTTGGAATGAATGTAAATTCATTACTTACTGTTACGAGAGATTGGTTTTCTAGAGTTGTGAAAGTGAAGTGTGGTGTCCTTGGTAAACTGACCTGTCTCCTCCCTGTAGTAAAATCTCATGCTCACACAGGTTGCATTGTGCAGAGTTCTTCTAGTGACAATAAATGGTACTGCAGGGACACTTGATAAAGGAACAGATTTGATACTCTGGGACTGTTTCTGTGGTAGAGAATTTGAACTTTTGTTCTGTCCAAGTCTGCAGGATTATGTTGGCTCCATTTTGTAAAGGTGGAATCGATTAAACCTAGATGAGTTTGGTTTCTTAGAGATGCACAGTACATTGTTACCATTCTGAGAAAGTAGTTCATTTTCAAGACTGTGTACTTGTGGTTTCACTTTAAGGTGAAGTATCTTATTTTGAGGAACTTTCTTTTTTCATTTCATTGAGCTCATGATGACCTCAGTTTTGTAACACAGGCAGGTCTTTTGATATGAGGCTGTTTTTTTGTGGATGCATTTGTTTGCAGAATGACCCAGTGTCCTTTCTGGCTGCAGTCTTACCCATAGGGACTACATTTTTGCAAATGTGTCTGAAGACTTCTAGTGATAATGTCTCACATAAACTCTGGCCAACAACTGTGGTTTAAATATGTTAAAGAAATACAGTACATTCATGGACTAGTCCTAGCACATCATATGCCGTATTTGTTTGCTACTTAAAGAAAAAGTGTACTTAGAAAAAAAAAAAAAATGGCCTCTTGACCTGAAAGACAAGAATTAGCCAAGAGCAAGAAAACTATTTGAAGGAAATGAATGGACCTCATTGCTGTATTTTTATTTGCATATTTCTTGTAATACTCTTGATTTTCACATATTTTGTCTTCAAGCAATAATAAAGATGTTCTTTTTTACAAAGATGATACTACTGACCTGGATTTCCAGTCATTGACAGCATCACTTTGGCTGGTTACTTAGCCTGTCTTTGAACCTCAGTATCTTTACACTGTCAGATGGGTATGGTCGTGTCTACTTTGTAAAATTTGCTGTGAGTATAAGGTATAAATGACTTCAGCTTGCAGCAGGCATGTAATAGTTCCCTCTCCTGTTACTGGCCCTCCATCATGAACAGGCTAGAAAAAGTACTTTGTTAGGTACTTTCCCACACCACCCTTGGTATTTGGATAGTTGCTGTAAATTTGTTCTCTCTTTCTAAAAATTAGTCTGTGTTAAAGACAACACAACTGCGAGATACCCAACGAACTGTGTAAAGTAGAGTAGTTTTCATTCCAGTTAGAACTTGCTTAGCTACTTTAATCTGACTGTGTATTGTAGATAGGCCTGATATCACTAACCTTATTTTACAAGGGTGGAGACTGAGGACCAGATAGACCTTACAAGGAGCCAAGCCATGGACCTATATGCACATGCCCTATATGCATTGTGTTAATTACAGGTAGACCAAAGAGCCATTAGGTCCCCTGACTTCCAGTTCTCCCTGCATTGTTGAAATCATCAATGGGAGAGTAAATGAGTCAACAAAGCAAAACAGAAACCAAAAAAATTCTGTGTATTGCTATCTTATTCCAGGAAAATTGCCATGATTAATTAAGGTTGAGTCCCTACTACAAATCCCCATCTATAAATGGTATTGATGTAGCAAGAAGAATGATGTACCAAGAAGCATATACTATGGTATGTAATTAGATAGTGGCTTCTATGTTGGACTCCATTTTAGGATTCCAGATGGTCAGAAAAGATCATGAAGAGTGGCACAAACAGAAGGGCCTTTTGAGGAAGTTTTTCCTCATGCTGGTCCCTGAAGGGTGGCTAGACTACTGAGCCTCATGTTTAACTTCATTTTTTTTAGTAGCTACATTTAAGAAAGTAAGAAGAAAGAGGTGACATTAATTTTAATAATGCATTTTATTGAATCCCACAGCTCTAGTCTGTATTACATCAACAGGTAACCAATATAAAATATTACTATTTTTTTCCATTGTATATTTTTTCCTGTTTTGTCAAAGATTATTTGACCATAGAGTTGAGGGTCCATATATCGGCTCTCCACTCTGTTCCATTGGTCAATGTGTCTGTTTTTATGCCAGTACCACGCTGTCATGGTGATCACAGCTTTGTAGTAAAGCTTGAAAACAGGTAACGTGATGCCGCCAGTTTTGTTTTTGTTTTTCAACATTTCCTTAGCAATTCGGGGTCTCTTCTGATTCCATACAACTCTATGGTCAAATAATCTTTGACAAAACAGGAAAAAATATACAATGGAAAAAAGACAGTCTCTTCAATAAATGGTGCTGGGAAAACGGGACAGCGATATGTAGAAGAATGAAACTCGACCATTCTCTTACACCGTACACAAAGATAAACTCAAAATGGATAAAACACCTCAACGTGAGACAGGAATCCATCAGAATCCTAGAGGAGAACATAGGCAGTAACCTCTTCGATATCAGCCACAGCAACTTCTTTCAAGATATGTCTCCAAAGGCCAAGGAAACAAAAGCAAAAATGAACTTTTGGGACTTCATCAAGATCAAAAGCTTCTGCACAGCAAAGGAAACAGTCAACAAAACAAAGAGGCAACCCACGGAATGGGAGAAGATATTTGAAAATGACAGTACAGATAAAAGGTTGATATCCAGGATCTATAAAGAACAACTCAAACTCAACACACACAAAACAGATAATCATATCAAAAAATGGGCAGAAGATATGAACAGATACTTCTCCAATGAAGATATACAAATGGCTATCAGACACATGAAAAAATGTTCATCATCACTAGCCATCAGGGAGATTCAAATTAAAACTACATTGAGATACCACCTGACACCAGTTAGAATGGCTAAAATTAGCAAGACGGGAAACAACGTGTGTTGGAGAGGTTGTGGAGAAAGTGGAACCCTCTTACACTGTTGGTGGGAATGCAAGTTGGTACAGCCACTTTGGAGAACAGTGTGGAGATTCCTCAAGAAATTAAGAATAAAGCTTCCCTATGACCCTGCAATTGCACTGCTGGGTATTTACCCCAAAGATACAGATGTAGTGAAAAAAAGAGCCATCTGTACCCCAATGTTTATTGCAGCAATGGGCACGGTCGCCAAACTGTGGAAAGAACCAAGATGCCCTTCAACGGATGAATGGATAAGGAAGATGTGGTCCATGTACACAATGGAGTATTATGCCTCCATCAGAAAGGATGAATACCCAACTTTTGTAGCAACATGGACGGGACTGGAAGAGATTATGCTGAGCGAAATAAGTCAAGCAGAGAGAGTCAAGTATCATATGGTCTCACTTATTTGTGGAGCATAACTAAGAACACGGTGGACATGTGGAGATAGAGAGAAGAGGGAACTGAGGGAAACTGGAAGGGGAGATGAACCATGAGAGACTATGGACTCTGAAAAACAACCAGAGGGTTTTGAAGGGGCGGAGGTGGGGGGTGGGAGGTTGAGGAACCAGGTGGTGGGTAATAGGGAGGGCATGTACTGCATGGAGCACTGGGTGTGGTGCAAAAATAATGAACACTGAGGCTAGGACTTCTAATACTATGTTGAATAGCAGTGGTGATAATGGACATCCCTGCCGTGTTCCTGACCTTAATGGAAAAGCTTTCAGTTTTTCTCCATTGAGAATGATATTTGCGGTGGGTTTTTCATAGATGGCTTTGATAATATTGAGGTATGTGCCCTCTATCCCTACACTTTGTAGAGTTTTGATCAGGAAGGGATGCTGTACTTTGTCAAATGCTTTTTCAGCATCTATTGAGAGTATCATATGGTTCTTGTTCTTTCTTTTATTAATGTGTTCTATCACATTGATTGATTTGCGGATGTTGAACCAACCCTGCAGCCCTGGAATAAATCCCACTTGATCGTGGTGAATAATCCTTTTAATGTACTGTTGAATCCTATTGGCTAGTATTTTGGCGAGAATTTTTGCGTCTTCTGCAAAGAAGACATCCAGATGGCCAACAGACACATGAAAAAGTGCTCCACGTCACTCGGCATCAGGGAAATACAAATCAAAACCACAATGAGATATCACCTCACACCAGTCAGAATGGCTAAAATTAACAAGTCAGGAAATGACAGATGCTGGAGAGGATGTGGAGAAAGGGGAACCCTCCTCCACTGTTGGTGGGAATGCAAGCTGGTCCAACCACTCTGGAAAACAGCATGGAGGTTCCTCAAAATGTTGAAAATAGAACTACCCTATGACCCAGCAATTGCACTACTGGGTATTTACCCTAAAGATACAAACATAGTGATCCGAAGGGGCACGTGTACCCGAATGTTTATAGCAGCAATGTCTACAATAGCCAGACTATGGAAAGAACCTAGATGTCCATCAACAGATGAATGGATAAAGAAGATGTGGTATATATACACAATGGAATACTATGCAGCCATCAAAAGAAATGAAATCTTGCCATTTGCGACGACGTGGATGGAACTAGAGCGTATCATGCTTAGTGAAATAAGTCAATCGGAGAAAGACAACTCTCATATGATCTCCCTGATATGAGGACATGGAGAAGCAACATGGGGGGGTAGGGGGATAGGAGAAGAATAAATGAAACAAGATGGGATTGGGAGGGAGACAAACCATAAATGACTCTTAATCTCACAAAACAAACTGGGGGTTGCTGGGGGGAGGTGGGATTGGGAGAGGGGGAGCGGGCTATGGACATTGGGGAGGGGAGGCGAACCATAAGAGACTATGGACTCTGAAAAACAACCTGAGGGTTTTGAAGGGTCAGGGGTGGGAGGTTGGGGGAACAGGTGGTGGGTAATGGGGAGGGCACGTTTTGCATGGAGCACTGGGTGTTGTGCAAAAAGAATGAATACTGTTACGCTGAAAAAATAAATAAAATGGAAAAAAAATAATAATGAACACTGTTACGCTGAAAATAAACAAAAAATAATTACTATTTTTTGCGCTCTGTTTTTCATATCAGTTCTTCAAAATCCAGTGTGTGTTAGATACGTCTAGCACGTCTCATTTTACCTTAGCTGCATTATAAGAGCTCAGTAGCTGTATGGGGCTAGTGGCTGTATAGGGCACAGAGCAAGGTTAGCATTTGGGAAGCACAGCAGGAAGGCAGTTTCAAGCAAGGGGAGATGGAAGCTGGTAGTGGAAATACACATGGCAATGATGTAGAAAGGTGAGGTACACCAGCCTGCTCCTTCCTCCTATCCAGTAAGGGAGTTCCAGGGTAACACTGGTCATGAGAAAGAGTGGTAGAATTCTTGCCCTGAGAGTGTTCACAGTGTCAGATGTGTGACTAGAGTGCTATGTAGGCCAGGGGTAGGGACAGGACTATGAGTTGGACTGGGGGATCTTGGTAGGGGGAGAGGAGTGGTGGCCTGACAGGCAGAAGCTGAGGCAGTTTGGGGGTCAGATCACAAAAGGTCTTGTTTGTCTGAGTTGGAAGCTCCTATCTTACCTATTGCAGGTGAGAAGCCCTCTTGAAGAACTCTTAGTAGGTCAAATGATAAGAATTTGAGAGCTGCCTGCCTTTCTGCAGGGCCAGGAAAATGGATTGGGGGTGGGTGGTGATGGGAGGGGTGACACAGTTGGTAGAGAAAGAAGAGACAAATGACAAGGGTCTGAAATAAGATACTCGGTGAATGGAGAAGAGGGGTGGGATTTCAAAGGGCCAAGGCAGTGGGAACTAGTGATTGTCTCAGTGAAGTAATGAAACAAGTTTGTTGAAGCCAGGCGAGGAGTGATCAGCCTGAAGCAGAAGAGATCTGGGAGAAGAGGTCTCAGTCAAGGCAAATCGAGTGACATTGGGGCTTGGTCCCTTTATTTGGAAGCAGAGTGGAGAGGAGTCTCTCCCAAATGCTCTGTATATATTGATGGAGTAAAATGGACCGTTTTAGTCTATTTCCTTTTAAGCATTTGTTACTTTAGGTAGGGAAAAGTTCACCTACAACTTTTTAAAAAGACCTTATTTATTTATTTGACAGACAGAGATCACAAGTAGGCAGAGAGGCAGGCTCCCTGCTGAGCAGAGTGCCCAATAATGGGCTCAATCTCAGGACCCTGGGATCATGACCTGAACCGAAGGCAGAGGCTTTAACCCACTGAGACACACAGGAGCCCCTCACTTATAATTTTATATGTTGCCATTTAAACTTATTTTATTATTTGCGTTTTGCTCTCATTTTTTTCCCTCTCATTTTAATTAACTACAAACATTTGTTGAAACTGTGTGCTGTAAGTTAACTTATCATTTCCTGGATGGCTGAATTGTTTCCTTCCTTTCTCTTTCTTTTTTTCTCTGATCTAAATAATCCTGCTCTAAGCATCTTGGGAAGCAGCTTTGTCTCCAATTTGTGTCATTTCCTTAGGACAGATTCCACTGAAGTCAAATTGCTGGATTTGAACATGTTTATGACTCAGTTGACTGCTCTCATTTCCTAAATGTTGCTCCCAGTGAGATTGCTAGCAGCAAGGATTGAGACTACCATGTGCACTGTAGTCTGACTAGCAATAAGCACATTGGTGTAATTTGATCATTGGAGGTAGGCATCTTGGAGAATGGGAGTGTTGGGAGGAGGGCCAGAGGAGTTAGGAGGAGATCCTGGCTAATGATAGGGGAAGATGAATTGGTGTTGGGGCATTGGTTTTGAGAGAAGGGCAAGATCCAAGTGGAAATGTCTAGGAGGGTGTTGGATGGGGGTTCTGGAAGGTAAGAGTAGGGTAGAAAGCTATGGTATGGTTGTTTATTTTCATCCTGGTTCCATCACATCTTCCCACAACCTCTGCTGCAGGCAGTATTCTACCCTCCACTGAGAGGGTGCAGAAACTGAGGCTCAGAGTTAACTCTGAGTTAACTGCTTGTCTGTCCGCACCCAGTCAGTAAGCGGCAGAGCTGGGATTCCTGATTCTAAAGGCCATGTTGTACCTCTGCTAGTTATCTGACCCAAAACCCTACTTATATATCAGAAAATATATTTACCCACCACAGTGAATGTTGACATAGAAACAAAAGCCCTAGGGTTTTTCAGTGTCTCCCAAAAATATTGCTTTGACTTGTGCTGCTCTCTTTCTGGTCCATTTTACTAGATTCTTATAGGGAGACATGAGGCTATATTTGATTTCAGGATGGCAGAAGATAAAAAGACTCCCTTTGTGTTTTCCTGTTCATTGGCCTCTCTGGGCCTTGGGCAGGCTGAGCAGGTGGTAAAATATTTGCATGGATGTTAGTTCCAAAGGACATTCTACAACCAGAGCAAAGCCTGGTTGTAATTTCAGGCTCTTCAGGCTGTCTTTCTTTGGTCTCTCTCATTTAACCTTGTTTGAAGCAAAGTCACCTTGCCATAATGCTCACTTTCCTAATTTTTCATCAGTTACCAACATTTTTTATTTGTAACCTCAGGAATGTGAGATGAACTTTGGACACAGATGTGTGTATCAGAAATACACTACTCCCTGCCTCTAAGGGCTCGGGATGTCTGGACTTCTGATGAGAGAAATGTGAACCTAGAATAAAAGTCCGATGGAGCTCAGATGTTTTGTTTGGGACAACTGAAAAGACTGACTTCCTCCTTTTATTCTGAGAAGAGAGTTAATTGATAGGTCCAGAATATTTTGATGTAAACTTTTATAACTTGTATTTTGATTTTGTTTGTGTTTTACTTGTAATTGGGCATGAATCATTTTAGTAGCTGTTTAGAATACTGACCTTTCTACAGATAAAAATGTAGAGAATTGTTTATATTTTAAAAACTGACTTTCAAAATAGCAAATGATTCCATTTAAATTTTAACTTTTTTAAAAGGAGGAATATGTTATTGTACTGTAAAATTAATAATATATAAAAGTAGTAGACAACTCTGCTGTCTTCAGATTGTAAAAAAAAATTCAGTTCCATACACATTTTTTCAAGAGTGTATGAGTGAGTGTGTGTATGTGTTGTGTGTGTGTGTGTGTGTGTGTGTGTGTGTGTGTGTGTGTGTCTATATCTGTCTCTCTGTCTGCTCAGGAGGTCTGGGTATTCAGATATTAATGGGGCAGAATCCCAGGACCTATGCCTCTTGGAGAGGTTGCCAGTGCTTCCTGAGGGAGATGCAGTCTGAGGTGGATTTGGAGTGATGAATATGGGGTTTCCCTGAGGAACAGGTTGGGGATGAGGGGATTGCAGAGAGAGGAACTTGTGTGAAGTTAATGGTATGGCCACCATGGAGTTAAGTGTCCAGTGGCTTTTATCCTGTGGTGTGGTAGTTGTTGGGAACCAGGAAGACCTAAGTAGAGGGCAGGGGCCATATCTGGTTTTGCCCCCTTGGTGATTGACCGAAGAGTCTCAGACTCTCTGAGATTTGAAACATGAGTGCCAGGGGAGTGCGAGCTCCCCATCTTCTGGATTGCAAACCCCAAAGGTATAGTGTGGGCTGCCAGTATTCATCGTTCCCCAGTGTGGAGGGAACCTACCTCAGATGGAATCCATAATGAGAGGGAAGCGGGGCAGAGGGATGGAGGGTGAGAGGAGTGCAGTGGACCCTTTGTGAGCTGAGAGACCCGGCTGTGTCTGTGCCATCTCCATGTCTGAGTTTCTTGGTCGCAGGTGCCAGTAACACCTTGTTTTTGCTTCAGCTAGCTTGAGTCATAGTTCTGGGTCTTGAAATTGAAAGAATACCAATAAACATGCCAGAAGGAGAGGGAGGAAATCCCAGGTCAAGGATGGGCGGGGGGGGGGGGGTGGGTATGTGTGGTCATGCTTTTTCCACTTTTCAAGAGCTGACCCAATTTGAGTTTATATATGTGTAGAAGAAGGAACTAATGAAAGACCAAAATTGAAGAAGCATTGCAGAGAAGGGGAATACAAATGGAGAAGGGTGGGGCCTTCAGTGCGATGAAGGGTGTGAGACAGGAGATCAGGCTTGACAAGAGGGACATCACTTCCTCTAAGGCCACTTGGAGGAACTAAGAATGGAGTCCTAGATGTAGAGGGAGCTCTCTTGCCCTGGCTTGTGTTTTCTCTGTGAAGGTAAGAGGTAGACCCAGCCACTGACCCAGTTTTCTTGCTCGCGTAGTGATAGGAACTGAGGGTGTCTTGTTACCTGTCCTGTGCCTTAAAACAAAGGAAATACTGTAATCAGTAAGTCTTGTTATTGTTATTCTTTGGGGGAGCACTCTCATAAATGCATTTAACTTATGCATTCAATACTTGGCCAGAAGCCAGGAAATGTATATATATGTAAAACGAGAACAGCTAGGGAGTGCACATATTGTCTGGCCTTCCAGTTGGTGACTGTGTGTCCCAGAGTGACAGTGGGTGGGCCCAGGGAAGTGCTGTGTTCTCAATGGTCTTCTTTCCTTCATGCCTCTCATCTGTGGGACCATCTGTCCTGCTGGGCGTGGCTCTAGTGGTTAGGGGTAATTTCTTTTTAAAGACTTTATTTATTTATTTGACAGATAGAGATCACAAGTATGCAGAGAGGCAAGCAGAGAGAGCGGAGGAAGCAGGCTCCCTGCCAAGCAGAGAGCCCAATGTGGGATTTGATCCCAGGACCCTGAGATCATGACCTGAGCCGAAGGCAGGGGCTTAACCCACTGAGCCACTCAGGTGCCTTGGGGTAATTTTGATCTTCTTCATTTTTGCCTTGAATGCCACTTCACCTCACAAAAGATGTCTTGGGATTATACATATTCATGTGGCACCTTGCTCTTTTGCAGTCTGTTTTCTTATATTCGTATTGGATCAATATGCTGCCTGAAGCTCCCAGTTCAGAAAGGACTTACCTTTTAGATTCTTTTTTTTTTCCATTTTATTTATTTTTTCAGCGTAACAGTATTCATTCTTTTTGCACAACACCCAGTGCTCCATGCAAAACGTGCCCTCCCCATTACCCACCACCTGTTCTTAGTCAAACTTTGTTTCTGACTTAGTTCTGAATGTTCATTTCAAGTATTTAACTGTGATTTTTATAAAAGAGATATTTCATAACCATTTTTATGTCTTTTGTATTGCTTTAGAAACTGAACCCACATCTGAAAGGTATTTTAAAAGTAGTTGTAATTTGTAACAGTAAATATTTCATTTCACTATTGCAACTGTGCTTTAGCCAAAAAATAAGGAGCCCTATGATATTGTCTTGCGTTTGATTTTAAGTGATGGCACATATTCACTGAACGTCAACCAGGGTTTCAAGGACACATAGGTACTAGTGACACTGCTGTGCCCCACTGTGGGACCATGAGCATGTGTCACTCAGGCCTCTGCTGTGGGGATCATGACTGACTGATGGCTCCAGCTGCTGCCCTCTGGATTCTCCACCACTTCTTAGCCAAAGCTGAGCTTCTCTTGGGCTACTTGCAGTTACTGAGCAAGTGGGGATACTACTGTGGTCCACTCATGCAAGATCCAGATGCCCCTGAAGGGTGACTCTGGCTTGAGGACTCCCCATGGGTTGGTCAGGACACTCTTAGGACTGAGTTGGGAGTCTGAGATCCTTCCTTCCAGTCCTTCTTCCTTCCATGTCCCCTTCACAGGGGGTCAGACCTGCATTGGGGTTCAGCCTCTGCCTGCCTTCTCAGGTCTCTCCACTTTCCCCTTCACAGCCAGTTCCCCCAATAAATCTCCTACACATGTAATGCTGTCTTGGTGTCTCCTTCTCAAGGAGCCCAAACTGACACACCATCCCTTTCCCCAGAGGTGTTGTCCATCCTACCATCGAAAACCCTTTCAGGAGACAGCATGAGGACACTACATTTTCCACATACATTTTCTTTTTTTTTTTTTCATTTTATTTATTTTTTCAGTGTAACAGTATTCATTCTTTTTGCACAATACCCAGTGCTCCATGCAAAACGTGCCCTCCCCATTACCCACCCCCTGTTCCCCCAACCTCCCACCCTTGACCCTTCAAAACCCTCAGGTTGCCCCAACCTCCCACCCCTAACCCTTCAAAACCCTCAGGTTGTTTTTCAGAGTCCATAGTCTCTTATGGTTCGCCTCCCCTCCCCAATGTCCATAGCCCACTCCCCCTCTCCCAATCCCACCTCCCCCCAGGAACCCCCAGTTTGTTTTGTGAGATTAAGAGTCATTTATGGTTTGTCTCCCTCCCAATCCCATCTTGTTTCATTTATTCTTCTCCTATCCCCCTACCCGCCCCATGTTGCTTCTCCATGTCCTCATATCAGGGAGATCATATGATAGTTGTCTTTCTCCGATTGACTTATTTCACTAAGCATGATACGCTCTAGCTCCATCCACGTCGTCGCAAATGGCAAGATTTCATTTCTTTTGATGGCTGCGTAGTATTCCATTGTCCACATACACTTTCTTAATCCCCCTCACCTGAGATGATATTTCCTCAGAATTCCCATGGCATTTTGATCTTTGCATTTGGCATTTATGGCCTTTGGCTTTGTATCTGCTAGATCTCTCCTCCTAGATGATAAGTACACTGAGAACTTGAAGAGCTTCTTGTTCATCTTGATTCGTTTTGGTAACAGAATTCTTTATTTGTAATCATAATAATTAGCATTTAATCAGCACTTTCCATGTGCCCAACACTGCCAGAAATACTTTTACGTGAATTAACTCAGATAATCCGCCAAATGGTTTAGGTAATATTCTCCTCATTTTACGGATGAGATCCAGAGAGGTTAAGAATCTTGTCCAGGGTGCAAAATGACAAGGCGGAAAAAATCACCACAAACAAAAGAACAAGACACAGTACCGAAGGCTAGGGACCTAATCAACACAGACATGGGTAATATGTCAGATCAAGAGTTCAGAATGATGATTCTGAACATTCTAGCCGGGCTCGAAAAAGGCATGGAAGATATTAGAGAAACCCTCTCTGGAGATATTAAAGCCCTTTCTGGAGAAATTAAAGAACTAGAATCTAACCAAGTTGAAATCAAAAAAGCTATTAATGAGGTGCAATCAAAAATGGAGGCTCTCACTGCTAGGATCAATGAGGCAGAAGAAAGAATTAGTGATATAGAAGACCAAATGACAGAGAATAAGGAAGCCGAGCAAAAGAGGGACAAACAGCTACTGGACCATGAGGGGAGAATTCGAGAGATAAGTGACACCATAAGACGAAACAACATTAGAATAATTGGGATTCCAGAAGAAGAAGAAACAGAGAGGGGAGCAGAAGGTCTATTGGAGAGAATCATTGGAGAGAATTTCCCTAATATGGCAAAGGGAACAAGCATCAAAATCCAGGAGATGCAGAGAACCCCCCTCAAAGTCAACAAGAATAGGTCCACACCCCGTCACCTAATAGTAAAATTGACAAGTCTTAGTGACAAAGAGAAAATCCTGAAAGCAGCCCGAGAAAAGAAGTCTGTAACATACAATGGTAAAAATATTAGATTGGCGGCAGACTTATCCACAGAGACCTGGCAGGCCAGGAAGAGCTGGCATGATATATTCAGAGCACTCAACGAGAAAAACATGCAGCCAAGAATACTCTATCCAGCTAGGCTATCATTGAAAATAGAAGGAGAGATCAAAAGCTTCCAGGACAAACAAAAACTGAAAGAATTTGCAAACACCAAACCAGGTCTCCAGGAAATATTGAAAGGGGTCCTCTAAGCAAAGAGAGAGCCTAAAAGTAGTAGATCAGAAAGGTACAGAGACAATATACAGTAACAGTCACCTTACAGGCTAATAATGGCACTAAATTCATATCTCTCAATAGTTACCCTGAATGTTAATGGGCTAAATGCCCCAATCAAAAGACACAGGGTATCAGAATGGATAAAAAAACAAAACCCGTCAGTATGTTGCCTACAAGAAACTCATTTTAGACGCGAAGACACCTCCAGATTGAAAGTGAGGGGGTGGAAAACAATTTACCATGCTAATGGGCATCAGAAGAAAGCTGGGGTGGAAATCCTTATATCAGATCAATTAGATTTTAAGCCAAAGACTATAATAAGAGATGAGGAAGGACACTATATCCTCCTCAAAGGGTCTGTCCAACAAGAAGATCTAACAATTTTAAATATCTATGCCCCTAATGTGGGAGCAGCCAACTATATCAACCAATTAATAACAAAATCAAAGAAACACATCAATAATAATACAATAATAGTAGGGGACTTTAACACTCCCCTCACTGAAATGGACAGATCATCCAAGCTAAAGATCAACAAGGAAATAAAGGCCTTAAATGACACACTGGACCAGATGGACATCACAGATCTATTCAGAACATTTCATCCCAAAGCAACAGAATACACATTCTTCTCTAGTGCACATGGAACCTTCTCCAGAATAGATCACATCCTGGGTCACAAATCAGGTCTCAACCGGTATCAAAAGATTAGGATCATTCCCTGCATATTTTCAGACCACAATGCTCTGAAGCTAGAACTCAATCACAAGAGGAAAGCTGGAAAGAACCCAAATACATGGAGACTAAACAGCATCCTTCTAAAGAATGAATGGGTTAACCAGGAAATTAAAGAAGAATTGAAAAAATTCATGGAAACAAATGATAATGAAAACACAACAGTTCAAAATCTGTGGGACACAGCAAAGGCAGTCCTGAGAGGAAAATATATAGTGGTACAAGCCTTTCTCAAGAAACAAGAAAGGTCCCAAGTACACAACCTAACCCTACGCGTAAAGGAGCTGGAGAAAGAACAAGAAAGAAACCCTAAACCCAGCAGGAGAAGAGAAATCATAAAGATCAGAGCAGAAATCAATGAAATAGAAACCAAAAAAACAATAGAAAAAATCAATGAAACTAGGAGCTGGTTCTTTGAAAGAATCAATAAGATTGATAAACCCCTGGCCAGACTCATCAAAAAGAAAAGAGAAAGGACCCAAATCAATAAAATCATGAATGAAAGAGGAGAGATCACAACTAACACCAAAGAAATACAGACAATTATAAGAACATACTATGAGTAACTCTACGCCAACAAATTGGACAATCTGGAAGAAATGGATGCATTCCTAGAGACATATAAACTACTACAACTGAACCAGGAAGAAATAGAAAACCTGAACAGGCCCATAACCAGTAAGGAGATTGAAACAGTCATCAAAAATCTCCAAACAGGGGCACCTGGGTGGCTCAGTTGTTAAGCATCTGCCTTCCGCTCAGGTCATGATCCCAGGGTCCTGGGATCGAGCCCCACATTGGGCTTCCTGCTCAGCAGGAAGCCTGCTTCTCCCTCTCCCACTCCCCCTGCTTGTGTTCCCTTTCTCTCCATGTCTCTGTCTGTAAAATAAATAAATAAAATCTTAAAAAAAAAAAAATCTCCAAACAAACAAAAGCCCAGGGCCAGATGGCTTCCCAGGGGAATTCTACCAAACATTTAAAGAAGAACTAATTCCTATTCTCCTGAAAGTGTTCCAAAAAAATAGAAACGGAAGGAAAACTTCCAAACTCATTTTATGAGGCCAGCATCACCTTGATCCCAAAACCAGACAAGGATCCCACTAAAAAAGAGAACTACAGACCAATATCCTTGATGAACACAGACGCAAAAATTCTCGCCAAAATACTAGCCAATAGGATTCAACAGTACATTAAAAGGATTATTCACCACGATCAAGTGGGATTTATTCCAGGGCTGCAGGGTTGGTTCAACATCCGCAAATCAATCAATGTGATAGAACACATTAATAAAAGAAAGAACAAGAACCATATGATACTCTCAATAGATGCTGAAAAAGCATTTGACAAAGTACAGCATCCCTTCCTGATCAAAACTCTTCAAAGTGTAGGGATAGAGGGCACATACCTCAATATTATCAAAGCCATCTATGAAAACCCACCGCAAATATCATTCTCAATGGAGAAAAACTGAAAGCTTTTCCGTTAAGGTCAGGAACACGGCAGGGATGTCCATTATCACCACTGCTATTCAACATAGTACTAGAAGTCCTAGCCTCAGCAATCAGACAACAAAAAGAAATTAAAGGCATCCAAATTGGTAAAGAAGAAGTCAAACTATCACTCTTCGCAGATGATATGATACTATATGTGGAAAACCCAAAAGACTCCACTCCAAAACTGCTAGAACTTGTACAGGAATTCAGTAAAGTGTCAGGATATAAAATCAATGCACAGAAATCAGTTGCATTTCTGTACACCAACAACAAGACTGAAGAAAGAGAAATTAAGGAGTCAATCCCATTTACAATTGTACCCAAAACTATAAGATACCTAGGAATAAACCTAACCAAAGAGACTAAGAATCTATACACAGAAAATTATAAAGTACTCATGAAAGAAATTGAGGAAGACACAAAAAAATGGAAAAATGTTCCATGCTCCTGGATTGGAAGAATAAATATTGTGAAAATGTCTATGCTACCTAAAGCAATCTACACATTTAATGCAATCCCTATCAAAATACCATCCATTTTTTTCAAAGAAATGGTACAAATAATCCTAAAATTTATATGGAACCAGAAAAGACCTCGAATAGCCAAAGGAATATTGAAGAACAAAGCCAAAGTTGGTGGCATCACAATTCCGGACTTCAAGCTCTATTACAAAGCTGTCATCATCAAGACAGCATGATACTGGCACAAAAACAGACACATAGATCAGTGGAACAGAATAGAGAGCCCAGAAATCGACCCTCAACTCTATGGTCAACTAATCTTCGACAAAGCAGGAAAGAATGTCCAATGGAAAAAAGACAGCCTCTTCAATAAATGGTGTTGGGAAAATTGGACAGCCACATGCAGAAAAATGAAATTGGACCACTTCCTTACACCACACACGAAAATAGACTCCAAATGGATGAAGGACCTCAATGTGAGAAAGGAATCCATCCAAATCCTTGAGGAGAATGCAGGCAGCAACCTCTTCGACCTCAGCCGTAGCAACATCTTCCTAGGAACAACGGCAAAGGCAAGGGAAGCAAGGGCAAAAATGAACTATTGGGATTTCATCAAGATCAAAAGCTTTTGCACAGCAAAGGAAACAGTTAACAAAACCAAAAGACAACTGACAGAATGGGAGAAGATATTTGCAAATGACATATCAGATAAAGGGCTAGTATCCAAAATCTATAAGGAACTTAGCAAACTCAACACCCAAAGAACAAACAATCCAATCAAGAAATGGGCAGAGGACATGAACAGACATTTCTGCAAAGAAGACATCCAGATGGCCAACAGACACATGAAAAAGTGCTCCACGTCACTCGGCATCAGGGAAATACAAATCAAAACCACAATGAGATATCACCTCACACCAGTCAGAATGGCTAAAATGAACAAGTCAGGAAATGACAGATGCTGGAGAGGATGTGGAGAAAGGGGAACCCTCCTCCACTGTTGGTGGGAATGCAAGCTGGTCCAACCACTCTGGAAAACAGCATGGAGGTTCCTCAAAATGTTGAAAATAGAACTACCCTATGACCCAGCAATTGCACTACTGGGTATTTACCCTAAAGATACAAACATAGTGATCCGAAGGGGCACGTGTACCCGAATGTTTATAGCAGCAATGTCTACAATAGCCAAACTATGGAAAGAACCTAGATGTCCATCAACAGATGAATGGATAAAGAAGATGTGGTATATATACACAATGGAATACTATGCAGCCATCAAAAGAAATGAAATCTTGCCATTTGCGACGACGTGGATGGAACTAGAGCGTATCATGCTTAGTGAAATAAGTCAATCGGAGAAAGACAACTATCATATGATCTCCCTGATATGAGGACATGGAGAAGCAACATGGGGGGTTAGGGGGATAGGAGAAGAATAAATGAAACAGGATGGGATTGGGAGGGAGACAAACCATAAATGACTCTTAATCTCACAAAACAAACTGGGGGTTGCTTGGGGGAGGTGGGATTGGGAGAGGGGGAGTGGGCTATGGACATTGGGGAGGGTAAGTGCTATCGTGAGTGCTGTGAAGTGTGTAAACCTGGCGATTCACAGACCTGTACCCCTGGGGATATAAATACATTATATGTTTATTAAAAAAAAAAAAATTGGAAGGGGAGGTGAACCATAAGAGACTATGGACTCTGAAAAACAACCTGAGGGTTTTGAAGGGTCAGGGGTGGGAGGTTGGGGGAACAGGTGGTGGGTAATGGGGAGGGCACGTTTTGCATGGAGCACTGGGTGTTGTGCAAAAAGAATGAATACTGTTACGCTGAAAAAATAAATAAAATGGAAAAAAAAAGAATGAATGGGTCAACCATAAAATTAAAGAATTGAAAAGATCCATGGAAACAAATGATAATGAAAACACAACACTTCAAAATCTGTGGGACTCAGCAAAGGCAGTCCTGAGAGGAAAATATATAGCAATACAAGCCTTTTTCAAGAAACAAGAAAGGTCTCAAATACACAACCTAACCCTACATCTAAAGAAGATGGAGAAAGAACAACAAAGAAAGCCTAACCCCAACAGAAGAAGAGAAATAATAAATATCAGAGCATAAGTCAATGAAATAGAAACAAACAAACAACAAAACAATAGAATAAAACAATGAAACTAGGAGTTGTTTCCTTGAAAGAATTAATAAAGTTGGGACACCTGGGTGGCTCAGTGGGTTAAAGCCTCTGCCTTCAGTTCAGGTCATGATCCCAGGGTCCTGGGATCGAGACCCACACCAGGCTTTCTGCTCAGCAGGGAGCCTGCTTCCCTTCCTCTCTCTCTGCCTGCCTCTCTGGCTATTTGTGATCTCTGTCTGTCAAGTAAATAAATAAAAGCTTTTAAAAAAGAATTAATAAGATTGATAAACCTCTGGCCAGACTTATCAGAAACAAAAGAGAAAGAACCCAAATAAATTAAATCATGAATGAAAGAGGAGAGATCACAACCAACACCAAAGAAATACAAACAATTATAAGAATATATTATGAGCAAATATACGCCAGCAAATTTGATAATCTGGAAGAAATCGATGCATTCCTAGAGACATATCAACTACCACAACTGAACCAGGAAGAAATAGAAAACCTGAATTGACCCATAACCAGTAAGGAGATTGAAGCAGTCATCAAAAATCTCCCAACAAACAAGAGCCCAAGGCTAGACGGCTTCCCAGCGTAATTCTACCAAACATTTAAAGAAGAATTAATTCCTATTCTCCTAAAACTGTTCCAAAAAATAGAAATGGAATGAAAACTTCCAAACTCATTTTATGAGGCCAGCATTACCTTGATCCCCAAACCAGACAAAGATCCCATCAAAAAAGAGAATTACAGGGACACCTGGGTGGCTCAGTGGGTTAAAGCCTCTGCCTTCGGCTCAGATCATGATCTCGGGGTCCTGGGATCGAGCCCCACATCAGGCTCTCTGCTCAGCAGGGAGCCTGTTTCCCCCTCTCTCTCTGCCTGCCTCTCTGCCTACTTGTGATCTTTGTCAAATAAACAAATAAAATATTTTAAAAAAGAGAATTACAAACCAATATCCTTGATGAACACAGATGCAAAAATTCTCACCAAAATACTAGCCAATAGGATCCAACAGTATATTAAAAGGATTATTCACCATGACCTAGTGGGCTGCAAGGTTGGTTTGACATCTGCAAATCAATAAATGTGATACAGTACATTACTAAAAGAAAGAACAAGAACCATATGTTACTCTCAGTAGATGCTGAAAAAAACATTTGACAAAGTACAGCATCATTTACTGATCAAAATTCTTCAGAGTGTAGGGATAGAGGGCACGTACTTCAATATCATCAAAGCCATCTATGAAAAATATACCGTGAATATCATTCTCAATGGAGAAAACCTGAGAGCTTTTCTGCTAAGGTCAGGAACATTTCAGGGATGTCCATTATCACCACTGCTATTCAACATAGTACTAGAAGTCCTAGCCTTAGCAATCAGGCAATAAAAAGAAATTGAAGGCATCCAAATTGCAAAGAAGCAGTGGACTATCACTCTTCACAGATGATATGATACTATATGTGGAAAACCCAAAAGGCTCCACTCCAAATCTGCTAGACCTTGTGCAAGAATTCAGTTACGTGTCAGGATATAAAATCAATGCGCAGAAATCAGTTGCATGCCTTTACACCAACAACAGGGCAGTAGAAAGTGAAATTTAGGAGTCAATCATGTTTACAGTTGCACCCAAAACCATAAGATACCTAGGAATAAACCTAACAAAAGAGGCAAAGAATCTATACTCAGAAAACTATAAAGTACTCATGAAAGAAACTGAGACAAAGAAATGGAAAAAGGTCCCATGCTCATGGATTGGAAAAACAAATATTGTGAAAATGTCTATGTTACGTAAAGCAATCTACACATTTAATGCAACCCCTATCAAAATCCCAATCATTTTGTTCAAAGAAATGGAACAAATAATCCTAAAATTTATATGGAACCAGAAAAGACCTCGAATAGCCCGAGGAATATGGGGGAAAAAAGGCAAATTTGGTGGCATCACAATTCCAGACTTCAAGCTCTATTATGAAGCTGTCATCACCAAGACAGTAAGGTACTGGCACAAAAACAGACACATAGATCAGTGGAACAGTATAGAGAGCCCAGAAATAGACCCTCAACTCTATGGTCAACTAATCTTCAACAAAGCAGGAAAGAACATCCAATGGATAAAAGACAGCCTCTTCAACAGCTGCTGTTGGGAAAATTGGACAGCCCCATGCAGAAAAATGAAATTGGACCATTTCCTTACACCACACACGAAAATAGACTCAAAATGGATGAAGGACCTCAATGTGAGAAAGGAATCCATCAAATTCTTTGAGGAGAATACAGGCAGCAACCTCTTCAACCTCAGGCACAGCAACGTCTTCCTAGGAACATTGCCAAAGGCAAGGGAAGCAAGGACAAAAAGGAACTATTACGACTTCATCAAGATCAAAAGCTTTTGCACAGCAAAGGAAACAGTTGACAAAACCAAAAGACAACTGACAGAATGGGAGAAAATATTTGCGAACGACATATCAGACGAAGGGCTAGTATCCAAAATCTATAAAGGGCAACGCAAACTCAACACCTGAAGAACAAATAATCAAATCAAGAAATGGGCAGAGGACATGAATAGACATTTCTGCAAAGAAGACATCCAGATGGGTAACAAACAAATGAAAAAGTGCTCCACATCACACGGCATCATGAGATACATCCTCAGACCATTCAGAATGGCTAAAATTAACAAGTCAGGAAATGACAGACGCTGGTGAGGATGCGGAGAAAGGGAAACCCTCCTACACTGTTGGTGGTAATGCAAACTGGTGCAACCACTCTGGAAAACATCATGGAGTTTGCTCAAAAAGTTGAAAATAGAGCTACTCTGTGCCCCAGCAATGGCACTATTGGGTATTTATCCTAAATATACGAATGTAGTGATCCAAAGGGGCACGTGCACCCAAAAGTTTATAGCAGCAATGTCCACAGTAGCCAAACTATGGAAAGAACCTAGACGTCCATCAACAGATGAATGGATAAAGAAGATGTGGTGTATACACACACACACACACACACACACACACACGTATATACAATGGAATACTATGCAGCCATCAAAAATGCAATCTTGCCTTTTGTGACTACATGGATGGAACTAGAGAGTATTATGCTTAGTGAAATAAGTCAATCAGAGAAAGACAATTATGATATGATCCCCCGATATGAGGAAGTTTGGGGGGCAGGAAAAGAATAAATGAAAGAAGATGGGATCAGGAGGGAGACAAATCATAAGAGACCCTTAATCTATGACTGAGTCACCCAGGTGCCCCAAGAGACTCTTAATATCACAAAACAAACTGAGCGTTGCTCAGGGGTGGGGGGTTGGAGAGAAGGTCGTTGGGTTATGGACATTGGCGAAGGTATGTGATATGGTGAGTGCTGTGAAGTGTGTACACCTGGCGATTCACAGACCTGTACCCCTGCGGCTAAAAATACATTATACATTAATTAAAAAATTAAAATTATAAAAAATGTAGATTATATGATGTCCACATAAGCTATTCATTTAAACGGAGAAGTCCATCACACAGTTTTACTTCTATATCTTGTAATTTTCTAGAAAAATGAATCTCAAAATAATTCTTAGTGAGCACTAATTCTTACTAATCATGACATGAGAATGCAAATTCTTTTACTAATCTACATGTAAATGGATGTCCTAAATGGAGACTGATTTTACCTGGTATTTCAGACAAAATTCTCAGTTTTAAGCAAAAGAAATTGACTGGCTATTTAGGTAAAGATGACTCATCCAGAGAATGCCAGGTTCCCAAAATCAATGGAAGGTTGGAGATGCAGTCCTGGAAAACAATGAGAAAATTAGATCTAAGGCATCACTGGGAGGCCTAGAAAATTCATAGTGCAGAACACATGGGTCAGCATACCAAGACTTCCATGACAATGAAAGAACTTACACCGTCCTACACATCAAGTTCAAAGTCTCAAGAATATCCAGTTGGCTAAGTCTTAGATGGCTGCCTAGCTCATGTGTCCACCTACATGTCTGCTCTGGGTCAGAAAATCTGAGGTGTTCTCTTTGTACATAGGACCTCCTCCACCAAGACACCTATACAGGATAAGAAATACCCCACCCCTAAAAAAATGGAGTGTATTATTGGAGGAAGGGAAGTTGAATGCTGAGTAGCTAAAATAACAATAAGGAGTAAACAATAACAAAGAAAATAACAAGGTGAATCATCATTTAGGAATCACTTGACATAAATTAACATATGCCCTGAATATGAAAATGAACCACCCATTGGGTTGATCTGTAATTAAGATCTTGCATTTTATTAAGATGATTTGAAGACATCATTTACTGCTTTCAGTTAATCTTTAAGGAAGACTTAGAGCTGATAGATTTTTTTTCCAGATGTTAACTGGGAAACTCCTGATATTACTTAAACATAGGATATGTATCAATTAGGCAATTATTAAAATCATCTTAGTGAATAACTGGAAAGAATTGAATCCTATTTTTTCTGTTTAACCAAAATTGAATAATTCAAATACCACAGAGAACATTACTAGGTACTTCCCTTTATATTATCCTTCTTTCTATGTCTTCATGTTCCTTCTTTTCTCTAAATTGATGTCCCCTCCATGAGACACACTTTCATCACGTCTCAAAGTTCTTCTGAGTAATGGTTTTGATCCAATCAGTAGACTTCACTGAGTCCCTACTCTGTGCTAGTTTACGCCCAGAACTGAAGTTACAAATAGAATGAGGACACAGTCTTGATCCTCAGAAAAGTCACCGTCTAGCTGAGAAGTCAGACATAGGCCTGAGCTCAGAGAGCTCACAGTCTAATGCAGGGGATGGATACCTAAGTAGATAATAATAATTAACAATAGTGATACAGGCAGGACATTATGGGAGATACCAGGAAGGACTGGGCAGTATAGATGAGGGGAGGATCAGAGAAGGCTCACTGGAGGAGGTGGCATCTGAACTGGGGAAAAGATCTCAACACACCACAGGCAGGGCAAGGAAGAAAATGCAATGGACTGTGTAAAAGTCACCAGAAGCAGTCTGGTTTTGTGTGGTTTCCTCTCAGATTTGTGGTTGTGGTTGTACTTAGTGTAATGTAGAGGTTGCAGAAATATGTGTATGTTCTTGTAACCTTATACAAACAGAGGGCCAAGTGATAGTAAAATGTGATGATGCCAAAGCTGGAAGAGACTCTGGATGAGGGCAAAAGCAGAGGGTCTGAATCCCAGTCCTTCCCCCTTACTAGCTGTGTAATCTTAAGTGGGTGACTCAATTCTCCAAGCCTCAGTTTTCTTCATCTATCAAATGGAGAGAAACTCACATTAGGCTATTCATTCTAAGGAGTAAATGAGTAGAGAAAGGATTGAACACAATGCTTGGTACAAAAATGTTGTTCATTGACTACTATTTTCTTTTTCTCTACTCCTCCACTTCCAGAAAATACAAACATGGCAATTTCTTCTTGCTAAGATTGTACACACTTGATTTCTCCATGTGTCACCTAGGAGGGATTGACACAGCTGAGTTTCTCATGGTTTTACCTAATTGAATTTGAACGCCATCAGAATAGGTCAAAGCAATATCCAAGAACCATTTATTTCACACATTGGTGACATGTACTCTTCAGTAACAGGGGGCATATTCACGGATGCTGCCATCACACCAGGTTAGATATTGCTCCTTTCTGAATTGTCAGGGATACTGGATTAGGAATGTTAGCTAAGGGAAAAGACATAACATGTGACTCAGCAGTTTGTTTTGGGCATATTTTGCTTCCTCTGATTTCTGTGAGACCAAACCCATGAAGAGTTGTTTATGGGTCCTTTTCAAAAGTTAAAGTCACAATTCAGATTATTATAAATCAGGTTACAATAAATCAAATTAATAATTCTGCTATAACAATCATAAAACAACAAAGTAACACCCCACAGTGTAAAAGGTTTGGTTTAAATAACCTATCCAAAAGATGCCAATTGAGGTTTTTCTCCAGCACTTCCATGTTCATTTTTAAATCAAATAATAAGCCTTTTTACTGAGCCTCTTCACAATTCAAGGTTCTTCTCACTCATTCATTGATTCAAAAAGCATTAACTGAGTTTCTCTTGCTGGGCACTTATTCTAGTCACTGAATAGGTAGAAATTTAAAAAAAAGACAAAATCCTTGTTCCTGATTTGCTGTCTGGTTGGGTAAACTATCTGAAGATGACACCTTACAAAATAATGTTGAAGCTGTTTTTATTTTTAACTTTCAGAAAGCATTAAGAAAAGCCCCTCCTTTCCTTTGCGTTTGTATAATTCTGCCCCACTCCACCTCAGCCCTGGTTGTGAGATTGCCTACTGTAGGTGCAGGCTAAATAATTCCACTGGATTGTCAAAGGTTACCAGCAAGGAAATTCTGGAGTCTTAGAATGTCTTGAGAGTAAAATGGGACTGACAGATGTATTCCCTCAGAATAAAATGGAAAAATAAGAATCAACGTCAGTTAGTAAGTGGTTGTCAACAGCACTGGAGATGGAAAGACCAACCTGAATCTGACATGCTAGTGCTGGAGGCATTAGGGTGACTGGACAATGCCATCTCATCCCAGTACCGTTTTGCAAAGCAATTTTGTGCACCTTCTTCCATTTAGTCCTCACCACAGCCCATCAATCTGGGGTTCTTATCCCCATTTCACCTAGACTAAGAGAAGTTGTGTGGCTGCCCTAGGCCATCCAGCTCGCAAAAAGCAGGTCAAAAGGACAAATCAGAGGGACTTAGATCAGCAGAGCTCAGGAATTAAATAAATAACTTGGTTGGCCTCTTGGCAGCTGGAGATCAAGATAGACCAGCTCAAAAAAAGTGGGATAGACTCAAGAAGGAGAATGTAAAGACTTGCCTGGGAACTGAAACCTACCAAGACTTTAGACTCAAACCAGAGGCTACTTGAAAGTTCATCCAGACAAACTTTAGAATCTGGTCACTTCTCCAAATCTCTAAAGTTAATGAATAGACCAGCTAGGTAAGAAGTTCCAGTGTCTTGACTCCTAGGCCAATGCTCAACTTCACCACATTATTTGCTGGCTAGAAAGGTCAGTGGAAGTTTAACTTTTAGTAAAAACTTGAAGGAGCCTGGAATTATCTTTGATGATGGTTGTTCCCAATGAACCATACTCCCAGTGTTCATATACCCTTGCATTTTTCCTTTCCTTTTGAATCTAAGCTGATTCTGTGATCTTCTTTAACCCATTAACCATAGAGGAAGTGACAGGGTACCAGTTTCCATGCTAAGCCTTAGAAGGGCCTGGCAGCTTTCTTTTTTGCACACTGGAAGAAGACAGTCACTGTGGAAGAAGTTTGACTATTTGGAGACTGTCCCCCTGAGAGATACCTAATCTAGCCATATGGAGAGACCACACAGAGGGGAACTGGTCCCTGAGCCCTGAGCATGCCAGAGAGCACGTGGGTGGCAGCTCCCGTGAGGGGCTGGGAGCTTTGCCAGCCAGCAGAACCACAGCCTTTTGCACTCTCCAGGCACAAGCTGCACTGTGCTATCAGAGTCTGAGTCACATCCCACACCTCCCCCTGAGAGAGGTGCCTGTAGTCTCCAGCTGGCAGAACCACAGCCTTTTGCACTCTCCATGCATACAGGCCATGTGACCCCACGCCCTCCCCGGAGAGAGGTGTGCACAGGCAGCAGCCTGGCGCTCTTGGACCCGGGAAGTCTGAGCACTCCCAGCCTGGGCCAGCAGGAAAATCTCAATGTGCTAACACTGCTTGGGACCTCTCTGGTGGTCTGGAGCTGCCCAGACAGCCTCCTCTGTCATGGTGTTGGGTACAAGAAGAAGTTCCTGTTTCCCTAGGGACCGCAACTCGGAACATGCTCTGCCAGTGGCCAAGGGGGAATTTATGTGCTCTGGAGTACCCAGAGGGGAACAGACTGAGGCTTCTCTCTGAGATGGAGGTCTGGGTGCAGTTTGCTTTCCTGTAAACCTCCCAAAACCATCAAAAGCTGTCAAGGCGAGAGAAAACAAACAAACAAACAAACCTCCAGAGAACAAAAGCCTGAAAAACCGGTTTCCTGAGAGCCCACCCCCTGGATGGGGGCAGGAGGACTTAACTCAGGGAACACTGCCCAAAAAACCCACGTGGCAGGCCCCTCCCCAAGAAAGCCAACCAAAAAAAAAAAAAAAAAAAAAAAAAAAAAAAGACAAGAGAACAACCACCAGTACTTTGTAGATACAATTTTTATTTTTGATTCGTTCTCACTATTCTGGTTCTTTTTTTATAGATAATATTTTAACCTATTTACTATCACAGTAAGATGTCTTATACATCAAATTCCATCATAACCTTTTAACCTGAACTTTTTGATAAATGTACCTGTATTTTTGTTGTTGTTTTTTTTTTTTTTTTTTTTTTTTTTGCTTTTCTATTTTTAAATTTTTTTATTCTGGTTCTTTTTTTTTATAGATAATATTTTAACCTATTTACTATCACAGTAAGATGTCTTATACATCAAATTCCATCATAACCTTTTAACCTGAACTTTTTGATAAATGTACCTGTGTTTTTGTTGTTGTTTTTTTTTTTTTGCTTTTCTATTTTTAAATTTTTTTAAAATTTTACTTTAGTTTAGTTTATTCTTTTTTTGTTTTTATTTTTTAATATTCATATAGAGTTAAGCTTCAGGGTAATCCTGAAGTGTAATCCCTTTTCCCCAATCAATGCTACCCCTATAGGTAAACCATTTTTTAATCCCCCTTTATCTTAGGAAAGTTGAGTCCTTTAACAAAGATATCAAGATACACCCAGGAAGAATCAAAATAACCTTCCTTGCCCACACTGAGAATTTATAACCACTCTCCCATCTTTTCTTTCT